>NC_067406.1:9734386-10034386 GCF_009764475.1 Pristis pectinata
CGGGCAAATGAGACTAGCTTAGATGGGAACCTTGGTCGGCATGGACCATTTGGGCCGAAGGGCCTGTTTGCATGCTGTATTGTTTTATGAACAGAGAAAATATTGATTGCTTCCAAACAATGGCAGCCACCAAGTTACTGAAGCAATAACACAGACACGTGCACTAATAATCAAACTAATGCAAGTTCAAAACAAAACGAGCTGCTGGAGGAACTTAACAGGTCAGCAGTATCTGTAGAGACTGTCAATGTTTTGGGTCGAGACCCTTCAACTGGTCATCTATCCATTTCTCCCCCCCCCCCCCCCCCACACAGATGCTGCCTGACCCATTCAGCTTTGAGACACAGAGGAATCTAGGTATCCCAGAGCACCTTTTGCAGAAGACTTGTGTGTGGGCACAGTGCCTAATTAGCAAAGCTAAAAGAATATTATTGCTTATTGTTGGGGGAACTGAATTCAAAAATAAGCAGGTTGTGCTCTAGTTATATTGGGCATTGGTGAGGCCACATCTGGAGTGCTGTGTACAGAATTGGTCTCTGTTTGAGGAATGATGTCAATGCATTGGAAGCAGTTCAGAGAAGGTTTACTGGATTAATACCTGGAATGGGTGGGTTGTCTTATGGTAATTGATAATTAGTTTGTTATTGTCATTGCCACAAGATACAGTGAAAAGCTTTTGTTTGCACACCATCCAGACAGATGATTCCATACATTACATTGAGGTAATACAAAAAAGGAACAAAAACAGAATGCAGAATATAGTGTTACAGTTACAGAGAAAGCACAGTGCAGGTAGACAATAAGGTGCAAGGCCATGACGAAATAGATTGAGAGATTACGAGTTCATTTTTAATCACACAAGAGGTTCGTTCAAGAGTCCTATAACAGAAGAATAGAAGCTGTCCTTGAGCTTGGTGGTGCATTTTCTCAAGCATTTCTATGTTCTGCCCAATTGAAGGGGGAAGAAGAGAGAATGACAGGGGTGAGATGGGTCCTTGATTATATTGGTTGCTGAAAGATTGGACAGACTAGGCTTGAATCTGGAGTTCAGATGAGTGAGGGGTTACTTGATTGAAACAGGAAAGATCCTGAGGGGTCTTAATGTCCAGGCAAAATTCTCTCCCAGAAGGATGGTGGAAGCAGAGTCCTTTAATATCTTTAAAGCAGAAATCGATAATTAAATAATCTAAAGGGTAAAAGGTTACAAGAGGTAAATGGGAGTGCAGAGCTGAGATTACAATAAAAAGCCAGCCAGCATCTGACCAAATGATGGAACAGGCTTGAGGAGCTGAGTGACCTACTCCTGGCTTCAAGTTCAAATGTTGGTAACCTTTCATTTACGCTGCTCTTATTTCCAATTACTTCGCTAATTTTGTTTTATTAATTCTGCTACAGCCTCTTTTAATCCATGGTTTTCCATCTTGATGAGAAGCCTATTATGTGGCACCTTATCTGGCATCTTTTAGAAGCCCAGAAATACCACATAAACCACATTTCCTTCATCAATCCCATGCAATTACTCCAGAAAGCTCTATCATGTTAGACACAATTTGCCTTGAACAACTCCATGCTGACTTGCTCTAATCAATCCACATTTTTTCCCTAAATGGCTGCAAATTCCGATGTTGACGTTATACCATATTATTCCCGACACCCTTTTCTGAAGAAGAATGTAACCTGAGCAATTATCCAGTCCTCGGACACAAGCTACACGTTTTCTTGGAGACACAAGAGACGATCTGCTGGAGGAATTCAAAGGGTCAAGCAGCATCTATGATTGGAGGCGAGGGTTGGGGGGCGGGGGGGAGGGAAGGGAGAATGGAACGGTCGGCGTTTCGGGTGGAAACCCTGCATCAGGACCAAGAGTGGAGAGGGGAGACGGCTGGTATAAAAAGAGAGGTGAAATCCAGCACAGAGCCCATGGTGATTGGTGGACTGAGGCAGAGTGAAAGATGATGGGCAGATGGAGGGGAGGGGAGGGGAGGGGAAGGGAGAAGGGACATTTGTTCATGGTGAATACCATCTCGTCATGGAGACAGACCCTTCAGCTCAACTAGTCCAAGCCAACCAAGATTCCCATCTGAGCTAGTCCCATCTGGCCGTGTCTGCATGGGTTTCCTCCCACATTCCAAAGGTGTATGGGTTAGGAAGTTGTGGGCATGCTATGTGGGCGCCATAAGCGAGGCAACACTTGCGGGCTGCCCCCAGAACACCCCACGCAAAAGATGCATTTCACTGTGTGTTTCGATGTACTTGTGACGAATAAAGATATCTTATACGGATAACTTGGGTAAATAAGGCTGATGTTGCCTTGAGCATTGGGAATTGGGTGTAGGGAGGGATTGGTGACATCTTTGGGGATGCTGGTAGAGGTTGAATGAATGTAGTAAACTTGTGCAAGCTCCCTCACCATAAAACAATGCTCTACATATCTAGAGCTGGAGAAAGAGCATTGGAAAGGGAGAAGCATATGATATGTGAAGCACATAATATGCTGACAGTAAAACTTACAATTAGTGTGCTAACAATTGTATTTTATGCAGGATAAGCACTTTAAATAACTAAATCGCAGAATGTCTTCTTTGAAAACCAGCCAAGGGGAAAAAAGCCTTGAGTTGCATTACAAAGACATAATCTCGGAACCAGAGTTCAGTTCTCTGAGCACTCGCTGTTCACTTGCTATCTTTGCCTCCTGGGAATCCACAAGGCCCACTGTTCCACACAGCTCAGAACTGTTGGAGCTGTTTACAGGGTGCTGAAGGGGGGGTGGGGGTGAAAACTTGGGATTTGTCTGGCAGCTTTCACATTGGAGATCCCAAAGCAGACGATGAAGTAGTTCTGAAGGTGCTTACTCTTGTAATGCAAGAAATGTGGCACAGAAAGATCCCACTAACAGCAATGCAGCAAAGATCAATCTGTCTGCTAGTAATGTTGAGGGAGGGAGTCGTCAAGTTCAAGTTCATTCTCATAGGCATAGAAACCCAGGGTATAAATGCCATGAAAAATCAGCTTTTTGCAGCAGCAGCACAGAACATTATAAACATGACAAGCACAAGTTACATAAACTTATGTGAGAGACAGAGGCAGAGACAAAAAATAGTCCAAAGCAGTGTTCCGGTTTCTCATGTAGGTTCAGGAACCTGACGGCAGTGGGGAAGAAGTTGTTGTTGAATCTTGAGGTGTGGGTCTTTAGGCTCCTGTACCTCCTGCCTAATGGCAGCAATGAAAACCCACTCAACCTTTCTTCGCACATCAATTCCTTCTTCTTCCAACCCAATCTGGTGAACCTTCTCTTCATTGCCTCGAGTCAAAGAATATCATCGTTCTGGAGACCAAAACTGCACACTGTATACCAGATGCACCAAAACTTCCACGTTGATTTTCAACCAATCGGTTATTGAGCCAACTTGCACAACCCTAATCGCTACCTCAGTATAGCAACACTGACCACTTCGCACTACAATGGAATGTTCTAATTGTCTTTTTTCTTATTCATGTTTAAATTTATGTTTTTCTTGTGAACATTGTATATCTGATGCTATGTGCCTGTGATGCTGCTGCAAGTAAGTTTTTCATTGCACTGTGCACACATGTACTTGTGCACACGACAATAAAGTCAACTCGAACTTTGACTCATCTCAATAGTGCACCTGCAATCACACACAGGCTAGGCAAGCACAACAGAATTCTCTCTCATCAGTAGCCAGATGGTGTTTTTTTTAGACAATTCAAGATTTTTCAAATTTTCTCTTACAGTTTGTTAAATGCTCAAATGTTCTTTTTGAGTTTGCATTCCCTCACTACTGGGCAAGATTCAAACTCTGGCCCTCTGGACATTGGTCAAGTTACTAAACCACAACACTACCATTCCCTTGTCCAACTCATCACTTTCCCAGAAGCACAAAGTCTGCCTTTAAATATTGCAGTGACTGAAGCAAGAGAGAGACTTATTTTGACCTCAGCAGTTTTCTCCCATTTTATCTGCGCCACAAAGACTGTAAGAAAAGTCCAGGAGGGGATGCTGGTTACCTCTTCGATGCTGGTTTGGAAACTGGGTCAAGTGTCCAGCACGGCTTTCAGAGGGAAATTGGGGATGGGCACTATCGACCATCTGAGGACTCTTACCAATTTTTTTTTTAAAAAGAGATCCACCACAGAAAGCATCCTATTCGAATGCACCACAGGTTGGTATGGCAACTGTTCTGCACAAGGCCGCAAAAAATTGGAGCGAGTTGTGGACACAGCCCAATCCATCACACGAACCAACCTCCGATCCATTGACCCTGTCTGCATTTCCTGTTGCCTTAGGAAAGCAGCCAACATAATCGAGGACCTCTCCCACCCCAGTCATTCTTTCATTTGTCAGTCCTCATTGAGGGGTCAGCCGTGGAAAGGGTGAGCAGCATCAAGTTCCTGGGCGTCACCACCTCAGAAGATCTATCCTGGGCCCGACACATTGATGCAATCACGAAGAAGGCACACTAGTGACTCTACTTTGTTAGGAGTTTGAGGAGATTCGGTATGTCACCAAAGACTCTTGCAAATTTCTATAGATGTACGGTGGAGAGCATTTTGACTAGTTGCATCACAGCCTGGTATGGAGGCTCCAATGCACAGGATTGCAAGAGGCTGCAGAGGATTATAGACTCAGCCAGCTCCATCACAGGTACAACCCTCCCCACCATCAAGGACATCAAGAGGCGGTGCCTCAAGGCAGCAGCATCCATTATTAAGGACACTCACCATCCGAGGCATGCCCTCTTCTTGTTACTACGTTCAGGGAGGAGATACAGGAGCCTGAGGACCCACACTCAACGATTCAGGAACAGCTTCTTCCCCTCCGCCATCAGATTTCTGAACGATCCATGAACCCATGAACACTACCTCATTATTCTTATTTTGCACTATTTATTTTTGTAATCTATGGTAATTTTTACGTCTTGCACTGTACTGCTGCCACAAAACAACAAATTTCACAACATATAAGTCGGTGATAATAAATCCGATTCTGATTCTTCTCCCCAAGGCAGAAGATACAAAACTTGGAAGCACGTACCATCAGACTCAAGGATAGCTTCTATCCCACTGTTAGGAGGTCCATTTAAAAGTCTCATATTTGCTAAAGGTGAACTCGATCTTCCAATCGACCTCACGCTTTACTTGTTTGCCTACACCTGCACTTTCCCTATAACTGCAACACGACATTCTGCATTGTTTCCTTTTCTCCAACCTCAATGTACTTATGTATGGAATGATCTGTCTGGATGGCACACAAACAAAAGCTTTTCACTGTATCTTGGTACCCGTGGCAATAATAAAACAATACAAGGAAGATACAGAGAGAGCTGGCATGCCTTGGAACTCAGCTACTAAAGTATTGGCAGCAGATTCAAATCAGAATGGTTTGGAGAGTGTGGTTAACTGGACAGGCAGAATGGACTAAATAGATTTTAAGGCTCTAAGGGTAGGTAGCATGGAGGATGAAGAACATGTCACTGCCTGGGCTTTACTTGACTCAGTGCTGGGCAACTTCAATTCCCAGCACAATCATCCATTGTCCCAATTCTCATCTACTTTTCACTGCCTCGGTAAAACAGCTGGCATAATCAAAGATCCCACCCACCCTGAGACATTCTCTCTTCTCCCCTCTCCCATCAGGCAGAAGATACAAAAGCCCGAAAGCACGTACCACCAGGCAGGTTCAAGGACAGCTTCTACCCCGCTGTTATCAGACTATTGAATAGTTCTCAGAGTACAATAAGATGGACTCTTGACCTCAAAATCTACCTCGTTATGAACTTGCACCTTATTGTCTACCTGCACTGCACTTTCTCTGTAGCTGTGACGCTTTACTCAGCATTCTGTTATTGTTTTACCCTGTACTACCTCAATGCACTGTGTAATGAATTGATCTGTACAAACAGTATGCAAGACAAGTTTTTCCTCTGTATCTCGGTACATGTGACAATAATAAACAAATTCTGACGATGATAGCAGCAAAATGGAGTCAGCGGGCCTGTGAGTGATTCACCCCACACCACTCTAGTCCTTTGGAATGCATGGATTAATGGCTTCCTCATTTTATTTCGTGTTATTTTCGGGACACGAGCCAAAGCGGCACCAGCAAGTCCACACTCACTGTTCATCAGTAATTGCTTGTTCCTGTTACCTTGCACGGAGGGTCAACCATATGGAGCCAGGTGTAGCCCTGTCTGGGTGTGAAGAGGCAGATCCCTTCACTGAAGAACTGTGGTGGATTTTAAATTACTTTGTCTCCTCCACACATTCTCGGCCAGCATGTGTTGCATAGGTTTAGGGTGAGAGGGGAGAGATTTGATAGCAACCTGAGAGGCATTTTTCCCCCCCATGATGATGCAAATGTGTAACAAGCTTCAAAGAAACTAGTTGAGGCCAGTACATTAACAACATTTAGAAGACACTTGGACGGGCAGATGGAAGGGAAAGGTTTAGAGGGATATGGGCCAAACACAAGCAAGTACCCATCTAAATGAGCTTTACATGGGTATCTTGGTCGATACAGACTAGTTGGGCCGAAGGGTCTGTTTCTGTGCCGTATTATTCTAGGACTCTAGCATTCAAACTAACAAACATTCTGTTGACGTGTCTTGGACACAGCACTGTCATGGTTGATGGAACACTTGACGGAGATGGAGAAGGAAAAAAATTTTGAACCCATCACTACTAGGGCTGAACCTCGCCACAGCTTTCCAACACAAAACAAGGCAGAGACTAAGAGTGAAACTCAAACCATCAGATGAAAACTTTGCAGTTCTGCATTTCCACCTTGGATGGGTTTCCCCTACCTAATCTTCTTGGCCAGAGTCATCCAACTTTAAGCAAAAAAAAACTACTGGAGAAACTCAGCGGGTCAATCAGCATCCATGATAGGGAAGTAATGTCGACATTTCAGGCCGAGACCCTGCATCAGTACTGAGAGTGGGGAGGAAAGATGCCCGGTACAAAGAGGAGTCGGGGAGGGGCGAGACAGGAACTGGTAGGTGATTGGTGGATCACAGAGGGTATTGGTTTGTTGTTGTCACTTGTACCGAGGTACAGTGAAAAGCTTGTCTTACAAACCGATCATACAGGTCAATTCATTACCCGGTCGAGTTACATTGAGTCAGTACAGAGTGCATTGAGGTATTACAGGAAAAAACAATAACAGTACAGAGTAAAGTGTCACAGCTACAGAGAAAGTGCAGTGCAATAAGGTGCAAGGTCACAACAAGGTAGGTCGTGAGGTCAGAGTCCATCTCATCGTATAAGGGAACCATTCAATAGTCTTATCACAGTGGGGTAGAAGTCTGGTGGTACGTGCCCTCAGGCTCCTGTATCTTCTACCCGATGGAAGAGGAGAGAAGAGAGAATGTCCCGGGTGGGTGGGTGGGGTCTTTGATTATGCTGGCTGCTTCACCAAGACAGCAAGAGGTAAAGACTCTAACGAGGGGAGGCTGGTGTCCGTAATGCGCTGGGCTGCGTCCACACTGAAGGATGACGGGCAGATGGAGCCAGGTGGGGGAGGGGGAGGGGTAGAGTCGGGAGGCAGAAGTGGGATAGGTGGAAGCAGACAAAAGAGAAAGTAAACAGATGAGGGGGAAGGCGAAGGTGATGGCAGAGAGAGGCTGGAGGATGATAAGCAGGGGCACCAAGGCCACCCGTAGTTATCACCCTCCAGTTCTCTACAATCCACCACTCTCCTCACCCGGCTCTATCTGCCTTCCGACTTCTACCTATCCGTCTCCCCCAATTCTACCCTTTCCCTTCCTGGGTCCATCTGTCTGTCATCCTTCAGCCCTCCTCGGTCCACCAATCACCTGACCCCCATCTCCCCACTCCCCCTCTCTATACCAACCATCTCCCCTCTCAGTCCTGACGCAAGGTCTCGATCTGAAGCAGCGACAATTCCTTTCCTCCCACAAGTGTTGCTAGACCTGCTGAGTTCCTCCAGCAGATTGTTGTTTGCTTCAGGTCTCAGCCTCTGCATGCTTGTGTATGTATATTAGATAGAGACAGACACACACACACACATACATACACACACACCTTTACTGGCAGGATCTTCACAGCCCACTACTGACAGAAGTCATTTAGGTGTCAACAACACCTTGTCTAGATGATTCATCATGAAACCTTCAGAGAAGCGACTATATTTTATAGTTCTGAGTTCCAAGATCCAAAAATAGACAGCAGACCTGTAGCTAGGTCAAAAATTCACTGAGGCAGTCAAAATAACCTGTTGATCACTGACACTTTGCCCACAACCAGTGTGGCCACCCAACATTATTAATATTTCACTACTGCTCTACTTCAGTGTGGACATCAATGCCTTTTTATAACTTTCAAGCTGATAACCATCACAGGCACCTACAAGAGACGATGTCTCAGGAAAGCAACATCCATCATCAGGGACCCCTGCCATCCGGGCCATGCCCTCTCCTTGATGCTACCATCAGGCAGGAGGTACAGGAGCCTGAAGATCCACACCTCACGGTTTAACAACAGCTTCTTCCCCACTGCCATCAGGTTCTCGAACCAACCTGAAAAACCCAAATACTCCCTCAGACTATATTTCCCTAATGTCATCATGTTTTTTTTGTTTGTTTTTTGTATCGTGTAGCGGTTGCTACCGCGGAATAAAACAAGACTCTACTCGGAGGATTGCCAAACAGAACTGGTTTATTTTCCCGCCTTGTGCGGGCCCTTTAAGGGAGAGAAACTCCCGCCCAAAAAACCGGCAATGACGTAAGTCCTACGTCATCAGGACTTTCCCGCGCGCGGGTTCTCCCCGTCGCTCGGAAAGACGAGGCCCGCCGCCATCTTGGGCCTCGTCGCTCCGACGCCACGCGACCCGACTGCTGAGCCGGTTCGCCCGACTAGACGGTGAGTCGCCACAATCGTATCATTTATGTTAATTTGTGTTTCTGTCAACGTATGTTTGTAATGTTCTGTGCTGCTGCTACAAAAAGCTGATTTTCCATGGCATTTATGCCCTGGGTATGTTTATTGCCATAGGCATACTTGAACTATTGAACAACATATTCAATGGTCTCTGTGTATAGTATCAAGAGATTAATTCTTCAATTTGTTCTTTGGAAATTTTCTTATCTTCCTTGAATTACAGACTAGGGATATTATATACATTGTGCCAAAAAATGTCAAACCATAGAAAGCACCCATCCGGACGCATCACAGCTTGGTACGGCAACTGTTCTGCCCAAGAAATTGCCAATAGTTGTGAACACAGCCATCATGCAAACCAACTTCCCTTTCAGGGAATCTGTCTACACTTCCCATTGCCTCAGGAAAGCAACGAACATACCAATACCAATAATCAAGGACCCCTCCTACCCCATTCACTCTCTCTTCTCCCCTCTCCCATCAGACAGAAGATACAAAAGCTTGAGAGCACGTACCACCAGGCTCAAGGACAGCTTCTATCCCACTTATCAGACTCTTGAATGGACCTCCCATACTCTAAGAGATGAACTCGATCTCCCAATCTACCTCACCGTGGCACTTGTACCTTAATGTCTCCCTGCACTGCACTCTCCCTGTAACTGCAACACTATATTCTGCATGGTTTTTCTTTTTACTACCTCAATGTACTTGCGTATGGCATGATCTGTCTGCACGGCATGAAAACGAACGTTATTCACTGTATTCCAGTACATGTGACAATAATAAACCAACACCAAACGTAATACAATCAAAGTCGATTCCTCGATTACTCAAATACAACAATCATTTGCTATTTCCACAATCTTATTGCCACCTTAAGTGGCAACACTTCAGAAGTGGTCCGCCGAAGAACCGATGAGTGCAGGGTGAAAGAAGTAGAGGTAGGCCAGAGGTCTCTTCCACTCATCGAGATCATGGATGACCTTCCACCCAAGCACAATTTCCCACCACTACCCCTATATAACTCGATAACTACAAAGCTATGCTTTGAGTGAAGTCACTGACTGAGCCTCCACAGCAACACTGAGGTAGAGAATTCAGAAGATTCACCACCCTCAAGAGTAAAGAAGTTTCTCCTCATCTCACTCCTGAAGTGCTGACCCCTCACACTGACGTCGTGCCTCCTCAGCCAGGAGAAACACCCTCCAATGTCAAGCCCTGTAAGAAGGTTCTTAGCTTCAGAGATCTACTCTGACAGAGAGATGCAGCACAGAAACAGGCCCTTCAGCCCATTGAGCCCGTGCTAACCATCAGCCACCCATTTACACCAATCCCACATTAATCCCATTTTTTTTGACCCCCCCACATTCTCAAGAACTTCCCCCTCCCCCTCAGATTTCACTGTGCCACCCACACTCTCATTGCTCCAACATCTGGAGAAGGTGGCCAGTTCCTTTCAAAGAGTCCACGTTAAGGGCAGAAAGGATGGCCACAGGTTGACAAGGGTGGCAGAGGCAGCGTATGACATGTTTGCCCTTATTAGTCAGGGCAGTAAGAATCAGGAAATTATAGAGAAGTTGTTGTAGAAGTTGTAGAACACTACAGCACAGTACAGGCCCTTCAGCCCACAATGTTGTGCCAACATTTTACCCTGCTCTAATATCTATCTAACCCTTCCCTCCCACGTAGCCCCCTATTTTTCTATCATTCATGTGTCTATCTAAGAGTCTCTTAAATGTCCCTAATGTATCTGCCTCCACAACCTCTGCTGGCAGTGCGTTCCATGCATCCACCACTCTCTGTGTAAAAAGCTTACCCCTGACATCCCCCTTATACCTTCCTCCAATCACCTTACAATTATGCCCCCTTGTGTTAGCCATTGTCGCCCTGGGAAAAAGTCTCTGACTGTCCACTCGATTTATACCACTTATCATCTTGTACACCTCTATCAAGTCACCTCTCATCCTCCTTCTCTCCAAAGAGAAAAGCCCTAGCTCGCTCAACCTATAAGACATGCTCTCCAATCAGGCAACATCCTGGTAAATCTCCTCTGCACCCTCTCTAAAGCTTCCACATCCTTCCTATAATGAGACAACCAGAACTGAACACAATACTCCAAGTGTGGTCTAACCAGAGCTCTACAGAGCTGCAACATCACCTCGCGGCTCTTGAACTCAAGAGCTAAAACTCTAGTTCATTAGCTTGGCACAGCATCATGGGCTGAAGGGTCTGTTCCTCTGCTGTACTATTCTATTTTCCATGTACAGGGTCCCAGCCCAACAATGGAATGAGGCAATTTGTCCAAGGGAAGAGTGTGATGCTGGCCAAGCCAACATTTATAGCCCATTTATCGCCCAGCATCTACAAGGCTCCCAGCTCACACGCTCTAAATGGGTGATACAGTCACATAACTATCTAATACTTTGTGTTTGATGACATCTGTCATAAGTAACTGTGAGGAGAGGTTGGACAAACTGAGGGCATTTTCTCTGGAGTGGCAGAGGCTGAGGGGAGATTTGATAGAAGTTTAGAAAATTATGCGAGGCATAGATAGAGCAGAGTAGACAGCTGGTATCGATTCCCCAGGATTGAAGTGTCTAGTATTAGAGGGCATGTATTTAAAGGTGAAAGGGGGTAAGTAAAAAATGTACGAGTCAAGTAGTTTACATAGAGAGTGGTGGGGGCCTGGAATGCACTGGCAGTGGTGGTGGTGGAAGCAGATAGCATAGAAGCATTTAACACACATGGATGTGCAGGGAAGAGCAGGATATAGTCAATGTGCTGTGAAGAGGGATCAGATTAATTATTGATCATGGTTTATTATTGTCACTTGTGGAAAAACTTGTCTTGCATACCATTCGTACAGATCAATTCATTGCACAGTGCAGTTACACTGAGTTAGTACACAGTGCATTGAGGTAGTACAGGTAAAAACAAGGACAGAAATCGGACTAAAGTGTCACAGCTACAGGGAAGTGCATTACAGGTAGACAAAGGTGTAAGGTCACAACAAGGTAGATCGTGAGGTCAAGAGTCCATCTCATTGTATAAAGGGAACTGTTCAATAGTCTTATCACAGTGGGGTAGAAGCTGTCCTTGAGCCTGGTAGCATGTGCCCTCAGGCTCCTGCATCTTCTGCCTGATGGGAGAGGGGAGAAGAGAGAATGACCCAGGTGGATGAGGTCTTTGATTACGCTGGCTGCTTCACCAAGACAACGAGAGGTAAAGACAGAGTCCATGGAGGGGAAGCTGGTTTCCGTGACGCACTGGGCTGTGTCAACAACTCTCTGCGGTTTCTTGCGGTCCTGGGCAGAGCACTTGCCATACCAAGCCACGATGCATCTGGATAGGATGCTTTCTATGGTGCATTGATAAAAATTGGTGAGTGTCAAAGGGTGCCAAATTTCCTTTGCCTCCTGAGGAAGTAGAGGTGCTGGTGAGCTTTATTGGCCATGGCATCTATGTGGTTGGACAAGGACAGGCTATTGGTGATGTTCACTCCTAGGAACATCACCTGTGAACTATTGGTTTAATTAGTTCGGCACAACATCATGGGGCAAAGGGCCTGTTCCTGTGCTGTACTGTTCTATGTTCCATGTTCTAACATCAGTGAAACTTCAGAAGCAGAAGTTGAAAGAGCAGCCTATTCCATCACATGTTGAATGAAATCAAGGACAAATTGCTTCGATTTCATTCTCACAGCACCATGGTTTCCCTCACTGGTATACTTTCCATTTCTAAAGGGTTCGTGCAAGCTGAATCAAGCTTTCAAAGGGCTGTGGTTGGACCTGCACACACTCTCCATGGTCCAGCTGTTTTGGAAATGAAAGGAACAAGGTTGAACGGGCAGAGCTCAATGCATTCAATGTTGAGCGCTGCACGACCAGATACAGATCGTAGTGAAACAGGATATCTGGGACAGCCAACTACATGCAAATGTTTGGCAGAAACTGCTGTTCAATCTGCCCAGTAGTTAAACAAAATCCTGGCCAACATATTTTGGAGAAATAAGATTCCTTCCTTGCAATTGTCCACCTGGAGAAACAGCTATCCATGTGCAACAAAACAGGAAATGCAGGAAGCGCACAACAGGAGGAATCAGTGGGGAGAGGAACAAGTGAGTCGACATCTTAGGTCAAGGACACTTCAGTGGAATTTTCAAAAGGCATGTTTGAAGTTGCAGAGAGGGGAAGGTGGCAAGAACAGAGGCAATGTCTGTGATCGAGTGCAGGCCAAGGTTGTGGAGATAACAATTACTTCAAAAACTGGCAGCCAGACACAGAACTGACAACAGAAGCAAACTGAATCAGAAAAGTACATCCACATCTAGGGTGGGAGAAGGAACAAAAGGTGGCTGCCTGAAGATATTACGTCCTAAAGGCTGCAATGTATCCAGGAAGAAAGCGAGGTGCTGTTCCTCGAGCTCGTCATGGGCATTGTTGGAGAAATAGAGTAGAGACACAGAGACAACCAGGAGTTGACGTTACTCCAAGATCCCCCTGCAGCTGCTATTCAGTCCTGAATGAATGATTTGAATTTACTGAAAAAAAAAATCACAGAATTATTCAAGGTGTGATGACTGGAGGCACACAGGCTTAAGAATAATTGGCAAGAAGACCCAAACAGAGAGAAGACAACATTTTTATTCAACGTGGCCAGTTGGTCCAACCTGGAAGGTGTTGACCACGAGGATGGTGGGCGGAGATTCTGACCTTGATAAAGGAATTGAATGCAAATGTGAACGTACAAGAATACAGGGGCCAAGCTGGGACACTGGCCATTTGGTCAATCCTCTCAAGCAGCAGCTAACCCACAATTGACTGCATGATCCTCTATGTCAGCAAATGAGGGCTTCATGCTCTGGTCATGCACTTTGGGGAAAAAGACACAGGGAAACACAGGAGCGACACCCGAGTGTTCATAGAACATAAAAAAAACATTCGAAGTAGGAGTGGTCTATTCTGCTCTGCCAATCAACAAGATCATTGCTCACCTTTTACCCTCACACCACTTTCCTGCATCAGCTCCACATTCATTTATTCCTTTAACTTCTAGAAACCTGTCTATTTCTGCTTTGAATATGATCAGTGACTGATTCACCATTCAGTGACTGAATCACTCGCTAGTTTGTGCTCCTTCCCCACCCTTTTATTCTGGCTTCTGCCCTCTTTCTTTCCAGTCCTGATGAAGGGTCTCGGCCCAAAACGTTGACTGTTCATTTCCCTCCATAGATGCTTAATCAATTTATTATCACTGTCTTTTATGACGTGAAATGTGTTGTTTTGTGGCAGCAGTACAGTGCACAGACATAAGATTACTATAAATTACAAAATAAATAAATAGTGCAAAAAAGAGGAATAACGAGGTGGTGTTCATGGACCGTTCAGAAATCTGATGGCGGAGGGGAAGAAGCTGTTCCTAAATCACTGTGTGTGGGTCTTCAGGCTCCTGTACCTCCTCCCTGACTCAGACTTCTTCCAGCATTTTGTGTGTGTTGCTACCAATTCTCCACAGCCTTCTTTGGTAGAAAAATCAGAAGATTCACTGCACTCTGTATGTAGAATTGTCTTTTCATCTTCTCATTAATGGCCAATCCCTTATTATGAGACTGAACTCTGGCTGGGCTGCCTCAAACCATTCTGTCAATTCTTATAATTCTGTACACTTCAATGAGATCATCCCTCATCCTTTGTCAGCAGGCCCAGAGTACCACCTCTCCTCATGCAACAAACCCACCAATGGTAAAAATCAATTTAGCCACCCTTTAATATCAAATACATCCCTCCAGGAGGTAGAGGGGTTAGATCTGTACACATCAATTCAGATGAAGTCTGGAATAATGTGTTCAGATCTTATCTCTTTTATACAAGTGGAGCAAAATGTCAAACACTCAAATCCTCGGGCAAAAAACACCCAACATGCCATTTGCCTTCCTGACTTCTTGGTAACTTCCAATGATTTGTCTCCATGGGCGCCCAGGTCGAGCTTATCTTAAAATTAAAACCAAAAGTTCCAGAATCCAATCCTTCAATTCTGGGGAACTGCATTTTGATGGAAGGCTGTCATCTGTGTTGCCATTTCTCCCAAGTGAAGTTAAGTGTTGCTGACAAGACTAACATTTATAGTCCATCCCCAATTGCACAAGAAGATTGTGGTGAGTCCTTGTGTTGCAGGTGCTCCTGCAGTGCTGTTGGATCTTATCTGCCAAGCACGGCTTCTAAGGCACGACTGTGTGTCACTTGAATTTGCAAGGTGCACATCCAATGGCCATCCAGGCGGTAGGTGTGGAGACACACGAGACTGCAGATGCTGAAATCTGGAGCAACACACAAAACGCTGGAAGAACTCAGTGGGTCAGGCAGCATCTGTGGAGGGAAATGTTTCAATTCGAGAACCTTAGAACACAGGACATTACAGCACAGTACAGGCCCTTCGGCCCACAATGTGTGCCAACATTTTATCCTGCTCCAAGATCTATCTAGACCTTTCTTCCCTCCCACATAGCCCCCTATTTTTCTATCATTCATGTGTCTATCTAAGAGTCTCTTAAATGTCCCTAATGTATCTGCCCCTACAGCCTCCGCCGGCAATGCGTTCCACGCACCCACCACTGTGTAAAAAAAAAACTTACCCCTGACATCCCCCTTATACCTTCCTCCAATCACCTTAAAATTATGCCCGCTCATGTTAGCCATTGTCACCCTGGGACAAAGTCTGACTGTCCACTCGATCTATGCCTCTTGTCTAACCGTCACCTGGACTGAAGGATAGAGGGGAGATAGCCAGTATAAAGAGGTGGAGGGAAGGAGTGGAGCGAGAGCTGGCAGATGATAAGTGGATCCAGGTGAAGGGTGTGTAGGCAGATGGACGAGGGGAGAGTGGGAATAGCGCCTGAAGCTGGGAGGTGAGAGGTGGAGGCAATAAAGGCTGAAGATGATGGAATCTGATAGGAGAGGAAGGTGGGGCACGGAATCAATGGAGGGAGGTGGGGAGGGGTACCGGTGGGAGGGGTGTGTGGGTGATGGACAGATTGAGATGGTGGAGGAGGGGAAAGAGATCGGGTGACGGGGGCCAGGTGGATCAGGAGGAGAACGAAAAGGGAAAGAGGTTGAGCAGTTACCAGAAGTTTGAGAATTCAATGTTCATGCCACCAGGTTGTAGACTACCTAGGCAGGATACTAGGTCCTCTAGTTTGCATTTGGCCTCAACTTGGCAGTGGAGGAGGCCAAGGACAGACATGTCGGTGTGTGAACGGGGAGGAGAATTAAAGTGATCGGCAACCAGGAGATCCAGACAGCCTAAGTGAACTGAACACAGGTGCTCGGCAAAGCAGTTGCCCAGTTTGCATCCGGTCTCACCGATGCAGAAGACACCAAAAATAACAGCGGGGGATTTGCAAGTGGTCGAGGTTGTGGGTTAGGGAGGAGTTGTTGAAGAACCACTGGTGAACTGTGGTAGTGAAATGTGTGGATGACACACACTGTAACCACGGTATGCTGGCACTTTGAGGGAGTGAGCAAAAAATTGAATGGGATTGTTTCTGCCTGGAATGTTGTTGGAACCAGACTCTTCCAGAGAGGCCATCTCATCATACTCTGAACGTGTCCTAATGGAATGGTGAAATGGCTCTGGGGAATCAGGAGATGAGTTACTAGACACCCAGACTCTCATTTGCACGACATTTAAGAGGCATCTCCAGTTAACTTTCCACTATTTACTTGAAAGTACTCGCTGTTATTTGGCACCATAGAGTTACAGAGTCATACAACATGGAAACAGGCCCTTCGGCCCAAATTGTCCATGCTGACCAAGATGCCCACCTAAGCTCGTCTCATTTGCCATCATTTGGTCCAAATCCCCCTAAACATTTCCCATCCCTGCACCTGTCCACGTTTCTTTCAAATGTTGTTAATGTACCTGCCTCAACTTCCTCTGGCAGCTCATTCCATATACTCACCACCTTCTGTGTGAAAAAGTTACCCCTCAGGTCCCTTTAAAAGGTTTCCCTTCTCAGGTTAAATCTATGTGCTTACATCTATATTCTGATTCGCTTTCCCTGGGGAAAGGACTGTGTGCTTTCACTCTATCTGTACTCCTCATGATTTTATACAACTCTGTCACCCCTCAGTCTCCTACATTTCCAAGGAATAAAGTCCTACTCTGTCCAACTTCTCCCTGTAACTCAGGCCTTGGAATCCTGGCAACCAGTTGGCCAATTACTGTGATCGTCAAATAAATTAGGAGGTTAGGAACTGGACAATTATATTATGTAATGCAGGAGATATTTCCCTTATGAGGCAGAGCTGGTCAGTAAGGTAGCCAGTCTCCCTTAACACCACAATATTTGGTGCATATAAATAGATATATTGCAAAGGATTTGGTTTCCAATCTCCTTTTGAGTTTCTCCACGTATATAAAACCACCAACATTTAGCAGCCAAATAGACTCAACAAGCAAAGTCCAATGTGTCCCAAATCATAACCTTGCTGTCTAATTGTGTTACTTTAAGGTAAGAGACTTTTTCCCAGTGCGACAATGGTTAACACGAGGGGACATAATTTTTAAGGTGATTGGAGGAAGGGTAAGTTTGTTTGTTTGTCTTACACACAGAGAGTGGTGGGTGTGTGGAATGCACTGCCGGCAGAGATTGTGGGGGCAGATACATTAGGGACATTTAAGAGACTCTTAGATAGACACATGAATGATAGAGAAATGGAGGGCTATGTGGGAGGGAAGGGTTAGATAGATCTTAGAGCAGGATAAAATGTCGGCACAACATTGTGGGCCGAAGGGCCTGTACTGTGCTGTAGTGTTCTATGTTAAGGTGAAGCAACACAGGTCAGTGGGTTACCGAGTGAGCTGAGTACTGTTTTCACCACACAGAATTCTTCAGTTTTTTTTGTTCAATTGTGCCTTGACCAAACTCCACAATCATCTCATCGTCCTGTCAGCTCAAGAGAGCCAGCATACACTCACTGGCCCAATGTCTTTGTGTTTGTTCCTGTGTTCACAGGATGTGGCCGTCACAACCAGTCCAACTATTGTCACCCATCCCCAAAATTCTGTGTGCTATCATTTTACGAGTGCATGCTATTGGAGAAAGTGAAAAAACACATATACTATCTTTCATCTGTGCATTCAGTTATATTCCCCACCACACTGCAAGCTAATAATTCACAATCGAACATTATTGCATAGAATTTTCAGCACAGAAATTGGCCATTCAGCCCAGCTGCTGTACGCTCCTGCTTATGGTCCATTTGGGTCACCTCCTGACCCCTACACATAACCCGATCAACGCATCCTTTTATTCCTGATCTGTGTTCCTCACTTCCCTTTATTGGCCTCAGCTGCATCCCGCGTTGGCGAGTTTCACATTGCAATGCTCAAGTTGAAGAAGTTTCTCTTAATTTCTTGAGAACACAAGAAACAGCAAGAATAGGCCACCTGGTCCTTTGAGCATGCTCCACCCACTCAGAGTAATACAGCACGGAAACAGGCCCTTCTGCCCAACTCGTCCACGCCAACCATGGTGTCTGCCAAGCTAGTCCCATTTACTCCATATCCCTCCTGAACCCCTCCCATCCATGTACTTATCCAACTGTCTTTTAAAAAGTTGATATTGTACCCACCTCAACCACTCTCTAGCAGCGCCATAGACTGACCACCGTCTGCACGAAGATGTTGTCCCTCAGGTTCCTTTTAAATCTTTCACCACTCATCTTAAACTTACGCCCTCTAGTTTATGATTCCCTTCCCTAGACAGTGTGCATTCACCCCATCTATGCCGCTCATGATTTTATACACCTCCACAGGGTCACCCCTCAATCTCTTCCATTCCAAGGAATAACATCCCAGCCAGCCCAACCTCTCCCTCCCCCTCCAACTCTTCTAGACCCTGACTGATCGTCTATCTCAGTGCCCTTTTCCTGAATTATCCCCGTCATGATCCACCTCATGTTTATCAAGGTAAACTCAGCGGTGAAGCGAGTTTCTCTTCCCGGAAGGAAAAACAAGAAAGTTTGGAAACACTCAGCAAGTCGAGCAGCATCTGTAAAGAGAGAATCATTAACATTTTGAGTCGGAGACCCTTTATCAGATGTCATCTGTCCTGCTGTGTTTTCTTGTAATGTTGCGCATTCATTGTTGCAGTTTTACAGACAGCCTGCAATTTGCATCGGGCTCCAGGGACAAGCTTCTTGTGAGTTGAGCCCAAAAGATTGCTTAAATCTACGCACAATCCCATCAAGACACGTTCAGAGTTTGACGGGATGCCCTCTCCAACAACACTCCAGGTGAGCATTCCCATCCAATGTTCTGTTCACTCCCTCAAACTGCCAGCATACCATAGCTACAATGCATGCTATCTATACATTTGTGGGAGGTTATTAAACTGGAAAGAGTGCAGAAAAGGATGTTGCCAGGACTTAAGGGACTGAGTTATAGGGAGAGGTTGGACAGGCTAGGACTTTATTCCTTGGAGTGTAGGAGACTGAGAGGTGAACATTCAGAGGTGTACAGAATCAGGAGGGGCATAGACAAGGTGAATAGAACATGTGGCCCCTGTACATGTACAGGTACATGGTTCCCTGAAAGTGGAGTCAAAAGGTAGACAGGATGGTGAAGAAAGCTTTGGGGACACTGGCCTTCATTAGTCAGGGCATGGAGTATAAAAGTTGGGAAGTCATGGTGCAGTTGTATAGGATGCTGGTGAGGCCACACTTGCAGTATTGTGTTCAGTTTCGGTTTCCCTGCTATAAGAAATATGTTATTAAACTGGAAAGAGTACAGTAAATATTTACAAGTATGTTGCCTGGACTCAAGGGACTGAATTATAGCAAGAGGTTGGAAAGGCTAGGACTTTATTCCTTGGAGTACAAGAGACTGAGAGGTGATCTCATAGAGATGTATAAAATCATGAGGGGTGCAGATAGAATGCATCCAGTCTTTCTCAGGGTTGGGGAATCAAGAACTAGAGGGCATAGGTTAAAAGGTGAGAGGGGAGAGATTTAAAAGGAACCCGAGGGGCAACTTCACCACCACCCCCCTGCCCCCCCAGAGGGTGGTATGTATGTGGAACGAGCTGCCAGAGGAAGGAGTTGAGGCAGGTACAATAACAACTTTTAAAAGGCAGTTGGACAGGAACGGTTTAGAAGGTTATGGGCCAAATAGGACTAGCTTGGACGGGCCTCTCGACCAGCATTGACCAGTTGGGCTGAAGGGCCTGTTTCCATGCTACACGACTCCATGACTCTATGACATTTCACTGCCAGAGCTTCCCAACTCCTCCCTAACCCACAACCTCTACCACCTGGATGGGCATCAGTCCCGTACCCTGCAAATTCAGCCACATACAGTCATGACTTAGAAACAATTCTTAGAAGTACTCATCCAACAGTACTGTAGGAGGGCCTTCATCACAGGAACCACAATGGTTCAAGATGTTGGCTCACCATCACCTTCTCATGGGGAGTCAGGGATGGGTGAAAATAAGTGGCTTGTTCCACAAAGATTCTCAGTACCCCTTCTTTTTCCCTTCCCCCGCCCTCACAACCTGCCCTCCTTCCCTTTATTCCATGGTCCACTTTCCTCTCCTATCAGATTCTATCTTCTTCAGCCTTTCGCCTCTTCCACTTACCACCTCCTCACGTCATTCCCACCTCCCCCCCCACCACCACCTTCCTTCCTACTCCCTCTCACCTGGATTCACTTATCACCCACCATTCTGTGCTTCTCCCCCTCCTCCCACCCTTTTATTCTGGCTTCAGCCCTCTTCCTTTCCAGTTCAGGTGAAGGGTCTCGGCCCTAAACGTCAACTGTCTATTTCCCTCCGTAGATGCTGCCTGACCTGCTGAGTTCCTCCAGCATTTTTTGTCTTTTGTTCCAGATTTCCAGCATCTACAGTTTTTCTTGCGACACTACAGTCTTATCCTGGCAACACTTAGGATTGACAATACACAAGTGTATTCCAAGAGATGCTTCCTATATTTTAATTCCTGTGAAGCGATTTTCCGGAAAAAAAAAATCAGACGATGTTTCAAATAGAGGGCTCATTGGGATCTGAACCCAGGACATGCCACATGCTCCAAAGCCAAGGGAGACCCATGAAAGGGGAGAGAGCGTGAGAAGGCAATGAGAATGAAGGAAAGTGAGAAAAAGAAAAGGAAAAAGACATCACACACTTTTTGTGTGTGTTGTTCCAGATAAGGTTACCCTCCACAGAACAACAATTCCACTGTCCTAATAGTATCACCCTGGTTCTGATGAAGGACCACTGACCTGAATCATTAACTACTTCCTTCTCCACAGAGTTTGTCTGACCTGCTAAATATCTCCAGTAGTTTCTGTTATTGTTATCATCCTTAAGTTTTTTTTTGCACCTCCTCCAGTGTTAGAACATAGAACATTGCAGCACAGTACAGGCCCTTCAGCCCACAATGTTGTGCCGACGTTTTATCCTGCTCTAAGATCTATCTAACCCTTCCCTCCCACATAGCCCCCTACTTTTCTATCATTGTGTCTATCTAAGAATCTCTTAAATGTCCCTAATGTATCTGCCCCCACAACCTCTGCCGGCAGTGCGTTCAACGCACCCACCACTGTGTGGAAAAAGCTTACCCGACACCCCCTTATATCTTCCTCCAAACACCTTAAAATTATGTCCCCTCGTGTTAGCCATTGTCGCCCTGGGAAAAAGTCTAACTGTCCACTCGATCTATGCCTCTGATCATGTTTCCCAATCCTTGTCCTGATCACTGTATCTTCCATATAAAGCAAGACCTTCAGCAACTCACGGGGAAAAAATGTCTGCAGAAATATTTTTAGCCCTAAAATCAACAGAATTAGATCTACACAGTAGCCTCTGAAAAAAAAGAGGGAAAAGAAGAGGTAATCATTTGAATAGACTGATAAAAGACTTCCACTGAATGCCTCACCTTGACATGGTTGATGTGTTTTTTCTAAATAATTCTAGAATTTGGGAAGATACAAAAATGTACAAACAAAACCTTTTCACCATCACTTCCATTCCACTCAATCTTGGCTAACCTAAAACTCAGATTTCCTGTCCCAATCCTTAAACACCTTGCTAAGATTGAACCAGATGATGACAATCCAACAATTTCATAAACTACTGAATTCCAGAAATCCATATTCCATTGGATTCCTAAAAACAAATTGATCCTGGCCTTGAATAAACTCCGAGACACCAAGTATCCTAAGGGCACATACCACCAGGCTTAAGGACAGCTTCTATCCCACTGTGATAAGACTATTGAACAGTTCCCTTATACGATGAGATGGGACTCTGACCTCACGATCGACCTTGTCGTGACCTTGCACCTTATTGTCTACATGCATTGCACTCTGTAGCTGTGACACTTTACTCTGTACTGTTCTTGTTTTTATTTGTACTACCTCAATGCACTCTGTACTAACTCAATGTAACTACATTGTGTAATGAATTGATCTGTATGATCGGTATGCAAGACAAGTTTTTCACTGTACCTCAGTACAAGTGACAATAATAGACCAATACCAATCCACTGCCTTCTGGAGTACAGAATTCTAGTGAGTCCAGGGAAGGACAGAAGTACAGACAAGGTGCCAGGGAAGGCACACCCTTAATCCCAATTGACCCCAATTCCTAATCCACCTTAATCCCACTTCCTGCCTTCAATGTCACACAAGGTTAATGTCAGTTCTGGCTCAGTAGTGGAGTTCACCTGCGGGAGTGCAGTGGTGTCCCCGAGAGGTTCTACATCAATTTTCTGTCAGTGATGTTTCTGAGGACCCCACAAAATGTAGCTTTCCTTTACACAGGCAACATGTCCAGCTGAAATCCACATGAGAGGAGGGGTCTTACACTCAACATCTACCAACCTGCACAACATCACTTCCTGGCAATGAAGGTTCATAGTGGGACCACAGGAGCCTCTTGAAGGCAGTTAATAGAATTCACCATCACCTTCGATGTGCCAGCACAGCCTTTGTTAAGACCAAGACCTTAAACCTGGCAAATGGCTCATGGTCTACCAGCATGCAAAGATCTCTACCCTCCTATGTGCTTCTAAGATTTAGACCATCAACACCAGGCACCTCAGGGCACTGGCGAGATAACACTAGTGCTGTCTCCACAAAATCCTCCAACTCCACTGGACAGATAAGTGAACCAATGTTGATGTCCTCCATCAAACCTCAGCAATGATTGGTATTGGTTTATTATTGTCACTTGTACCAAGGTACAGTGAAAAGCTTGTCTTACAAACTGATCGTACAGGTCAATTCATTACAAAGTGCAGTTACATTGAGTTAGTACAGAGTGCATTGAGGTAGTACAGGTAAAAACAATAACAGTACAGAGTAAAGTGTCACAGTTACAGAGAAAGTGCAGTGCAATAAAGTGCAATGAGACACTGATTACATTCAGTCAGCTCCAGTGGGCAGACCTCCTTGTTTGCCTGCCCAGCAGCAGACCTGAGACAGACATCCTATTCCTGGGAAGAGCTTATGAGACAGACAGAGGAAAAAGATACAAGGATGTCCTCAAAGCCTGCTTGAAAATATGCAACATCCCCACAGCCTCCTAGGAATCCCTGACCCTTGGCCAATCAGAGGAGAGAAGAGAAGAGGCATTCGGGATAAGTCAGAGAGATACAGTATGGAACCAAGTCCTTTGGCCACTGAGTCTACGCCATTTGATCAGATTACATAATTACATAACAGATTACATAAACAGTATACATGATAATAATAAATACAGCGACAAGTGCAAAATAACAGAATGATGCAAAGATTGCCCTGCAGTCTGAACTGGTGCAAAACAGAAATCTAAAATGACCAATCATTTTACACTAATCCTACATCTATCACTCACCTATAAGCCAGGAGCAATTTGGTATTGGCTTATTATTGTCACTTGTACTGAAGTACAGTGAAAAACTTGTCACGCATACCAATCGTACAGATCAATTCATTACACAGTGCATTGAGGTAGTACAGGGTAAAAACAATAACAGAATATAGAGTAAAGTGTCACAGCTACAGAGAAAGTGCAATGCAGGTGGACAATAAGGTGCAAGGTCATAACAAGGTAGATCGTGAGGTCAAGAGTCCATCTCATCATACAAGGGAACCATTCAATAGTCTTATCACAGTGGGATAGAAGCTGTCCTTGAGCCTGGTGGTACGTGCCCTCAGGCTCCTGTATCTTCTGCCTGATGGGAGAGGGGAGAAGAGAGAATGTCCAGGGTGGGTGGGGTCTTTGTTTATGCTGGCTGCTTCACTGAGGTAGCAAGAAGAAGTGTAGATAGAGTCCATGGAGGGGAGGCTAGTTTCCACAATTTACTGGACTGTGCCCACAACTCTCGGCAGTTTCTTGCAATTTAAACTGGCCAATTAACCTACCAGCCTGCATGTCTTTGGGATGTGGGAGGAAACCCAGTCACAGGGAGAACATGCAAACTCCACACAAATAACACCCGAGGTCAGGATTGAACCCAGGTCTCTGGCACTGAGAGGCAACAGCTCTACCAGCTTTGCCAACCAAGAACCTTGGTTCCACACATCAGGAGCACACAGAAGCCCTGTGTAAACAGCAGGAGTAGACTACCTTCTAAACCACCCAACCATCCGCTCTGTCAAGCACCTCCTGCCCACATCAGCTACCTCAGAACCTGCAGACCCACAATGGCAGCAAGTCATCCTCAACCCAAAGGATGAGAAGAAGCAACAGTGTATCTAGAGTTGGGCCACTTTTGTTTAAACCAAGTGATAAACCAAGACCTTTTCATGCCTTTCAAGCGGAACTACTCAGAGGAAGCCCAACCTTCCTGTATCCATCCTGCATCCATTCCTGAACCAGCAGCATGATTACCCGATTGTCACCTCAGTGCTTGCCCAAGGTAAATTATCTCCTCCATTTCCTACTTTACAACTGTGACTGCTCTTTAAAAAATAATTTTAAAGATGTATAAAATCACGAGAGGCATGGATAGAGTGAATGCACACACTTCACCACCCCCCCCCCCCCAGGAAAACAGTATCAAAAACTAGAGTGCATAGGTTAAGTAGTGAGAGGCGAAAGATTGAAGATGGACTCAAGGGGCAACTTCTTCACAGAGAGAGTGAAGTGTATATGGAACGAGCTGCCAGAGAAAGCGGTTGAGGCAGGTACAATAACAACAATTAGAAGACATCTGAACAGGTACATGGATAGGAAAGGTTTAGAAGGATGTGGGCCAAATAGAACCTGGTTGGCATGGACAAGTTAGGCTAAAGGGCCTGTTTCCATGCTGTATAACTGTGACTCTATTTTGTAATGACCCAAGGTTGTAAAACACAAATTATCTGTCCATCCAATTCAGAAGTGGTTAGTCATGAATTGTGCTTCCACCCCAGTCTAACTTGGGTCGTAGCCATAGCTCTGAAGGATGTGGTGATCTGTGTCTTATTTCAAGATTACAGCATGTATGCTCGTCTCTATTCCAGGCTAAACCATTGACAGGGGCGTAAACAACAGGGAGACGTCAAGAGAGATACTTCCAAAAGAGCCTTGCACAACAAATTGAAAGCCATTTAACTGTGAAGAGTTTAGTTTTCTCTCAATGAGCCATCTTTAAATAAGTGGCATTTTAAAAACACAACCAAGACCGATGCTATACAAGTGACAGGGTAAAGAGCCTGGTCTGTGTAACAGTAGCATTTTGGATTGTTGCATGTCTAAGCATATTGATCTTACACTCCCAGATTTCTTTCTGTTGTACCATATGCCATTGAATAAGCTGTTTCTAGCAGTTTGAATGTAATCAGAAATTTGAATGAGTCAGGATAATAAAGAGAGAATTCTTTGCACCATTCCTGTTGTTTTGTGCCCAACAGTGTATTTATTATTACCACGTATATTGTTTATTCTGTGGGCTTTCCTTCATCACATCCTGGTGTATGTGATAATAATCTGAATCTAGAGCAAGTGGTGAAGTGCGCATGAGCAGCAAAGTAATCTAGAGGGTTTAAATAGGGCTGGAAATGCACGTGAACAAGAATAGGACGACAAGGACGAGGATTTCTATCCAGTAGATCACAGCATTGTGCTGGCCTTAATTCTTTGAAGCCCTTGATACTCATCCAGTCCAAGCCCAGACTCAAGGATTCTAGATCGTAACTTAGTGCAACCATGCTGCATGCCCATTTTAAAACAATTGCAGTTTAAAAGATTTTGATATCTCAAAATGCATTGTGGGCAGTCTTGAGGTTCAATTGTGAAAGGATCTTTCAGCACAAGTTCTGCTTTCCTCTCCCCCGTATCAGGCATCCTTGCAATTACTCTGTTCAAACTGTCAACTAAGAGAGAAACATCCTCCCCACCGCATGTGTTAAAATACCCCAGCCTCGTCTCAGTGGGGAGCTCTCTGTTCCTCTATCTCAATTACATAGCCCCACTGTCCCCCAATACCCTTGATGCCTTTGGTGCCTCGACATTTGTCGACCTGATGAAATATACTCAATTTGACCCTCTGTGGCAGCAAATTCCACAGATTCACCACCTCCATCAAGAAATTCCTCCTCATCAGTTCTAAATCCCTACTCGCTATCCGGAGACTTTGACCTCCTCATTCCAGACACTCCAATCAAAGGAAACATCCTCCCTACATCCAGCCTCTCTCAATTTGTGTCAAAAATGAGGTGGTTTCAATTAGACCCTCTTTCATTCTTCCAAGTTCTAATAAATACAAACCTAGTCAACCTAAGGTACCTCTCATAAGGTAGTCCCATGTTCCCAGGAAAGCAGTCGGATAAACCTTTATTCCACTCCTTCTATGGCAAGTCCATCCTTTCCTAGTTGAGGAGACCAAAGCTATGCACCTTATATAACAGCAAGACACCCTTGTTCTTGTACTCAAAACCTCATGCAATGAAGGGCAATGTACCATTATCCTTGCTTGCTGCGGGTTTGCTTTCAGTGACTGGTGTACAAGAACACCCAAGTCTCTTGTACATCAACACTTCCCGATCTAACACCAGTTAAATAATACCTCGTTTCTACTTTTCTACCAAAGTGGAAATCTTCATATTTACCGACATTATACTGCATCTGTCATAGTTGCTCAATTTACTCACCTTAAATTCTCCCTGCATTCAAAGTTGAGTTGATTGTCATATGCACAAGTCCATGTGTGCACAGGTGCAATGAAAAACTTACTTGCAGCAGCATCACAGGCACATAGCATCAGATAAGTAGCAGTCACAAGAAAAAACATCAATGAAACACAAATTATACACAATTTTTTACAAGAAAGAACATAATTTGAACAAGAAAAAAAAACAAAGTCCAATTTAGTGCAAAGTGATCATAGTGTTGATCAACTGTAGTGACTGGGGTTCTAGGGAAGTAGCTATTCTTAAACCAGTTCTCGTCACAATCCCACCCAGTTCAGTTAGATTGGCAAACTTTGAAATATTACATTCTTCTCCTTCTTCCAATTCTTGACTGTAAACTGTGAATAGTTGGGTCCCAAGTACTGATATCTGCAATATCCTGCTAGGCACAGCCTGCCACTCATAAATAGACCCATATTTTTTTTTCCTTTTAAGATATCTTTATTAGTCACATGTACATCGAAACACACAGTGAAATGCATCTTTTGCATAGAGTGTTCTGGGGACAGCCCGCAAGTGTCGCCACACTTCTGGCGCCAACATAGCACGCCCACTACTTCCTAACCCGTACGTCTTTGGAATGTGGGAGGAAACCGGAGCACCCGGAGGAAACCCACGCAGACACGGGGAGAACGTACAAACTCCTTACAGACAGCTGCCAGAATTGTACCCGGGTCGCTGGCGCTGTAAAGCATTACACTAACCGCTGCACTACCGTGCCTATAATCCATTTCTCCATTTCCTGTCTATCAATCAACCTTCAGTTCATTCCATCAACACTAATACTTTAATTTTACATACTTTAAGTTTTCTATAAAACTTTACAAAGTATAGTGTAAGGTTAAAGAGAAAACAAATGCCGATTTTTTTTTTAAATGGTGAAAGATTGGCAAGTTTGGATATTTAAAGGAATTAAACTTGCCAGGGTATCAGGCAGTTACAAGGGAAATGATATGTTGGCTTTTATTGTTAGAAGATTTCAATACAAGAATAAAAATGTCTCACTGCAATTATATACAGCTTTGGTGGAACCACTCATGGAGCATAATGTACAATTTTGGTCTCCTTATCCAAAAAATGTACTTACTGCAGAAAGTACAGCAAAGATTTACCAGACTGGTTCCGAGAATCATGCGTCTGCCACATGAGGGGAGGAGGAGGAGTAGGTCAAGGCTCTATCTTCTGCAGTTTAGGAAGGTAAGAGGTGAGCTTGTTGAAGTGTACAAAATTCTTAGAAGGTTTTACAGCATAGATACAGGAAGGACATTTCCTCTGGCTGAGAAGTCACAGGGTCACAGTCTCAGAAATATGGGGAAGGCCATTTAGGACCAAGAAGAAGTTTCTTCATGCAGAAGGTGGCGAGTCTTTGGAATTCTCTACTGTGGAGTGTTTCCTTCAAATCAAACATTGATGGATTTTTGGATGGAAGGTTCAAGGTTTGCAGGGATAGGACGGGAAAGTGGGATTGATCTTGTTGAATGGTGCAGCAGATTGCAATGTCCAGTGGCCAGCTCCTGCTCCCCATGTAACAGTAAAGAGTTAACCCCATCAGTGGGCCTGCGAGTTCTATCCAGTCCAGTCTGTGCAAGGACGACAATCATTGTTATAACATTCTGGGAACGTCACAGTCACCATTACTGATGCCAGCTTTTCATTTGCCAGTTGATTTCATTTCTTGAATTTAAAGTAACTTCCATGACAGGATGCAAACTGTATTTCAGACAAGTTTTTCACTGTACCTTGGTAAAAGTGATAACAGTAAACCAATTCGATATCTTGAGATCCACCTCACGGCGAAGGCAGACATCGATCTTGAAATTTACCAACCACCAGCACAGTAGTCTTTGAGCAATTGAGGAAAAGGACAGATCATAAAACCATAGAACAGTACAGCACAAAACAGGCCCTTCGGCCCACAATTTTGTGCTGACCTTTAAACCTCACCTAAGACTATCTAACCCCTTCCTCCCATATATCCCTCTATTTTAAATTCCTCCATATGCTTATCTAGTAATCCCTTGAATTTGACCAATGTACCTGCCTCCACCGCCACCCCAGGCAGCACATTCCATATCCCAACCACTCTCCGGGTAAAAAACCTTCCTCTGATAGCTCCCTTGAACTTCCCACCCATTACCTTAACGCCATGCCTCTTGTATTGAGCATTGGTGCACTGGGAAAGAGGCGCTGGCTGTCCACTATCTATTCCTCTCAATATTTTATACGCCTCTATCACGTCTCTTCTCATCCTCCTTCTCTCCAAAGAGTAAAGCCCTAGCTCCTTTAGTCTCTCCTCATAATCCATACTCTCTAAACCAGGCAGAATCCTGGTAAATCTCCTCTGCATCCTTTCCAACACTTCCACATCCTTCCTATAATGAGGCGACCAGAACTGGACACCTGTGGTCTAACCAGAGTTTTGTAGAGCTGCATCATTACCTCGCGGCTCTTAAACTCAATCCCACAATTTATGAAAGCTAACATCCCATAAACTTTCTTAACTACCCTATCCACCTGTGAGGCAACTTTCAGGGATCTGTGGATATGAACCCCCAGATCCCTCTGCTCCTCCACACTACCCAGAATCCTGCCATTAACTTTGTACTCCACCTTGGGAGTTTGTCCTTCTGAAGTGTACCACCTCACACTTCTCCAGATTGAACGCCATCTGCCACTTCTCAGCCCAGCTCTGCATCCTATCAATGTCCCTCTGCAATCTTCGACAATCCTACACACTATCCTCCACAATTAAGACCTCAAACCTGACACAAAATTCATGATCTACCAGACAGCAGTGATCCCTGCCCTCATACACGCTCCTGAAACCTGGACGACGTAGAGCAGGCATCTCAAGACATTTGAAAAGTATCACCAACAATGAAAGGATAAGCAAAACAATGTCAATGTCCTCTCCCGGGCCCAACATTGAGGCCTTAGTTAATGTCAGTTGACCACATTGCTGGGTCAGCCACTTTGCTCTTATGTTCCCAACACCAGACTCCTGAAACAGACACCCTGCTCCAAGCTCACCAAGTGGTGTCTGGTGTTGGGAAGGCAAGAGATTACCAAGTGGATAGAGAAAACGATTCAAGGATGTGAACATAGAACAGTACAGCACAGAATAGGCCCTTCAGCCCACAATGTTGTGCCAACATGGCTAATTCCTCCTACCTACAGAATGCCCATATCCCTCTAGTCATGTGCCCATCCAAGCCTCCCTTAAAAGCCCCCAATCAATATGCCTCCGCCACCCTATCAAGCAATGCATTCCAGGCATCCACCACTCTCTCAGTAAAAAAAACATACCCCTCACATCTGTTCTGAACCTACCCCCTCTCACCTTAAATGCATGCCCTCTGGTATTCAATCGCTCAATAATGGGGAAAAAGATATTTCTTGTCCACCCTATCTATGCCTCTCATCATTTTATACACTTCCAACAGATCACCCCTCAGCCTCCACTGCTCCAGAGAAAAGAGCCCAAGTTTGTCCAGCCTCTCCTGATAGCACATGCCCTAGAATCCAGGCAGCATCCTGGTAAACCTCCTCTGCACCCTCTCTAAAGCCTCGACATCCTTCCTGCAGTGAGGTGACCAGAATTGCACGCAATATTCTAAATACAGCCTAACCAGAGTTAAGCTTCCTTGAAGAAATGCAACATCTCTACTGATTTCTGGGAAACTCTGGACCATAAACACTCACAGAAGAAAAGGAGCATTTAGGGTGGTATTGCAAACCTTGAGGTCATTCACCGAGAGCACAAAGCAACTCTGCGCAAGTGGCAGAAGGAATGGACTACCTCACAACTACCTACCCACCACCCTGAGAGGCACCTCCTGCATCTTCTGCGGCAATGTCCCACACTAGCCTCAGATGCCACAAAACCTGACTAGAAGCAAGTTCTCCTCAGTACAGAAGGGCAGGAGTCACTGCTGCCCAGTGGTCTGTGAGCTTTATTCTTGAGCTTGAGCTTCTTTGAAGCCCTGGATACTCTTCCAAGTACTAGACTAGACATCTGGATTCCATTCTGGCAACTTGACCATTCCTATTTTACAATGACTACACCTTAAAAGAATTTGACTGGCTGTAATATATTCTGGGATCTTTTGACCTTGGTTACAAAAGGACCGATAAATGTAAATTGTTTCATTTTTTTTGGCTTTATTTTGCCCCCTCCCCGCTAAATAAAGAATCCTTGTGGTTTGTCTAGTGAAACTGCTGACACAGCCAGTTGTGGTTCAAGGATGAGCACCCACCAGGAACTGCCCCTGCACTCACTTCCAAGAAAGCAAACAAAAAAGGAGCAGATTCTTGCTCCATCAGTTTGGCCTGAAAGCTGATCCAAACCACTGCACCATCACTTCGTGCCCAACCAACTTATTCTCTGTGGCCGAAGCTTTGCAATTACTTTGTTGCCCTGCCTCTTCTCTTTGTTAGAATGTTCTGTGGCCTGATATCTCTGCTCCACAGGCTTGAGCACAAAATCTGAGAGTGCTACCCATTGCACGTCATCAGATGAGATACTCTCCACAGGAAATTACTTGCCACTCTGCTTAAAACGTATTCTTCACACATCATCAAAAATTCAGATCATTTGCTCAGTCTTGGGAGTGCTCTGCACAAATTGCCTGCCGTGTATCCTACATTAGCCCAGAACCTGTGCTTCCCATCTCCTCCACTGGATTAAAGGTGGAGTGGAATGTTGTGAGGGTTTATGAGGAGGTTTATGTAGTAAAGCTTCCTCTTCTCATTTGTGAGTTAACTATCAACATCGTCCAGAGTGTTCTTACACCATAACATGCATTCATACTAATAAATCTGGAAATGAAGCTGGAAAGGGTGCAGAAAAGATTCACAAGTTAAACTCCCCGAGTTATAGGGAAAGGTCGAATAGGTTAGCACTTTAGTCCCTGGAGCGCAGGAGAATGCAGGGAGATCTTAGAGAGGTATACAAAATTATAAGGGCTATGGATAGGGTGAATACCTGCAGACCTTTTCTCCCCCTCAGGTTGGGTGAGACTAGAACCTGAGGACAGGTTCAGAGTGAAAGGTGAAATATTTAAGGGGAATCTGAAGGGAAACCTCTTCACTCAGAGGGTGGTGCGAGTGTGGAACGAGCTGCCAGAAGTGGTAGATGCGGCTTCAATTGTAACACTTAAGAGAATTTGGATCGGTACATGGATGGGAGGGGTTTGGAGGGATATGGTCCAGGTGCAGGTAGATGGGACTAGGCAGGAGATCAGGTCAGCATGGACTCAATGGGCCGAAGGGCCTGTTTCTGTGCTGTAGTACTCTGACAAGGATGTTACCAAGACCAGAGGGTTTGAGTTACGAGGAGAGACTGAAGTTTTGCCACACAGTGGGTGGTGGGTATATGGAACGAGCTGCCAGGGGAAGTAGAGGCAGGTACAATATAATGTTTAAAAGACATTTGGACAGGTACATGGATAGGGAAGGTTTAGGTGGGGTTTTTTTTGGGTGCCTGAAGTGTGCTGCCAGGGGTGTGGTGAAGGCAAATACAATAGAGGCATTTAAGAAGCTCTTAGATAGGCACATGAATGTGCAGAGAATGGAGGGATGGGGACATTGTGTTGGTCGAAGGGATTAATTTAGTTAGGCATTTAATTAGTTCTGCACAACATTATGGGCTGAAGGGCCCGTTCCTGTGCGATCTTCTATGGATATGGGCCAAACGCAGCTCAGATAGACATCTTGCTCAGCACAGATGCGTTGGGCTGAAGGGCCTTTTCCATGCTACAAAACTCTGTGAACCAAATATTCTCAAGACACAGCACTGCAGCTTTTAGCTTCCACCCCAAATTCTGTCTGGTAGTGACAGACCAGGTATGACAACTCCATCCAAACAATACAGGCAATTTGAGGCAAACAGTACTATTTGAGAGCACAATCAAATTGTTTCATAGCTTTGCAGATTTACTCGATTTGCTTTCCTGCCCTTTGGGTTATGGAAATTCGCCCTTACAGAATTCACAAATCACTACTCAAAAATTTGAGATACAGAGTGAAATTTGCCCTCACAGAACTTACGTTAAAAAAAGAGTAAATGAAAAAAAAATTGTTTATTTAACTCGCATTTCCTGATGCACACGCAGATAACACGGCTTCACGTTACAGAAAATTGCGACACGGACCATTTTATAGAAACGCAACCCCACTCTCCACCCCTTAATGCAGGGATCACGTCTATTAGCAAGCAAGATACTAATTGAGAGCACAATCAAATCGTTTCATAGCTTTGCAAATTCACTCGATTTTAACTTCCCCACTTCCATTGCAAGTGGGGTGGTGGGATTTGACATGATATCCTTGGATTGGTAACCCAGATGTATGCTCACCCAATAATTTAATCATTGCACTGTTGACAGGTGTTACTGATAATCTTGGTCATAGTTCAAAATGAGCACAAGTCTTCAGAAGTTCCTTATTTTAGGATTTGTGAATTTTCATTTCACGGGCTATGATTTTTGTTTTGACACAAGTTGAAAAACAAATATTCTTGTAACATAAAAGTAGCTGCTGTAAAAAAAAAATCGATATGACAAAGAATTATGCCTGTGTTCCCCATGTCCTCCTGTGGGCCAGTCATACAATGACAGGTGAAGAGATCTCATGAAATGTTTGCACACAAGTTACGACTGCTCATCTTCATAGCAGTGCCTCAGGGTCAAGAGTGGCTTGGCTCCACCTCTGTGGGATGGAGAGCCCTTTCTGGGATGGGCAGCCTCTTCCATAGGGAGTGCGAGGGTAGGTAGTGCTCTGAAGTGGATGGTGGATGGGTTGCTTGGGAGGTTCTCCACCTTTCTGCCTCTTTCACCAAGCTTCTCCCATGTCAGTCATTCACATGCCAGGGACATGCCATGTAACTATTTTAGACAGGTACCAGAGGCAAGGGGCTTCACACATCTAGAGAGATGAAAGGAGCTGGGATTATTCTTCCTGGGAATGGATTGAAGGGAGATTTGTTGAAGCCATTCCATTTTGATTGCATGGATACAGAGAAAGTGTTTCCACAGGCTTGTAAATGAGCAACCAGAGGGAACAGATGGAAGGTATTTGGCAAGGGACGAAGTGAGGAGAATTTATTTCGCACAGCAAGCTGTCATGATCCAGAACGCCCCTCCTGAAAGGGTAGTGAAAGCAGATCGAAAAGGAACATTCAAAACAGATATAGATATAAATATGTAAAAGGGGGGAAAAAAAACTTGCAGGGCTATGGAGAAAGTCTGGGAGTTCATCTAACTGGATAATACTAGCAAAACTCAACCCTGGGGAGATGGGAAGAATGGCCTATTCTTAGAAACCTACTGACCCATTAAACATCAGAAGCCAATTGCATTCCAGGCTTTCTCTGTTTCTAAACATCCCGAGTACTACTGGGACATTGTTCCATCGACAGCTTCAAGTGCACTGACTAAGTGTACTTCATGAGAAGGAAATTAACTCTGCATCCCTGAACTTTCACTACTAGCACAGGGGTCACAAAGGAACAAACTCACCCCTGTGATTTCCCCCCCACCCCCGAAAGATACACCATTCTTATAAGGAAAATATCACCATTTCTTCATTAGCATTTTATTCCCTGGAACGGAGGAGATTGAGGGGTGACCTGATAGAGGTATACAAGATCATGAGCGGCATAGACAGGGTGAAAGCACAGTCTTTTTCCCCCAGGGAGAGTGCGCTAAAAACAAGAGGGGCAACAGAATTTCTGCAGATGCTGGAATCTGGAGCAATACACAAAAAATGCTGCAGGAACTCAGCAGGTCAGGCAGCATCCATGGAGGGAAATAAACAGTCGATGTTTCGGGCCCAGACCCTTCATCAGGACATAGAGAAAAACAAGAGAGCATAGGTTTAAGATCAGAGGTGAGAGATTTAAAAGGGGCATCGGGGCAGCTTCTTCACACGAAGAGTGGTGCATGTTTGGAATGAGCTGCCAGAAACAGTGGTTGAGGCAGGCATATCATCAACTATTAAAAGCCATCTAGATAAGTACACAGATAGGAGACGTTTAGAGGGCTATGGGCCAAATGTGGGCAGGTGGGACTAGCTCGCTGGGCAGCACAGTCGGCATGGATGAGTTGGGCTGAGGGGTCTGTTTCCATGCTGTGTGACTCTATGGCACTCATTCTAATTCCTGGAATCTCCTACCCAATCATACCACAGAAGAACCTGAGAAGATCTACAGCAGTTCAAAGGAGGTGTCTCACCACCACCTCACTGTGAGCAAGATAGGCTATGGATTAATTGCTGGCATAGTCAATGGATTCTGCATAGTGTAAATAAAAGTAACCAAACTTCAAGAGTAGAGTGGACTGGGCTGACAGAATGCCAGTTGGAGGCCTAGGCCTTGTTATAATGATGCCCTATGAAGCTGCCCTTTCCCCCAATGGACGTGGTGGACCAAAGAACCCACTTCTGTGCTTGTACAACTCTAAATACTTTAACAGTCAAAGTCGAGTTTATTGTCATTTGCACAACTACATGCATGCACAGGTGCAATGAAAAACTTCCTTGCAGCAGCATCACAGGCACATAGCATCAGGTACGCAACATTCACAAGAGAAACATCAATTACATACAATTAGAACAAAAACAAAGTCCATTGTAGTACTGAGAGATCAGAGTGGTCAGGGTGTTGCTATACGGGGTATAGATTAGGGTTGTGCCGGTTGGTTCGAGAACTAAAATGGTTGAAGGGAAGTCACCGTTCCTGAACCTGGTGGTGTGGGACCATAGGCTTCTGTACCTCCTGCCCAATGCCAGATTGCAAAAGCACTTGTGGTGTCATCTTGACTGGGTGAAGTGGGCAGTGTACAATTACTGCCCTTGAGTACATGCACATCATCCAACAAGCTCTTGTTGAGGTAAAGGGTTCTTCCAACTGAGCCAAATCTTACAGCCTCTTGGACACTCACACACCATACAATCTGCTGCTCATCAGCACAGAACAAACAGAAAATTCTCTCAAGCCAGTTGCCAGAAGCTGCAGGTAAATTGTACTGGTAACCTCTCCCCATCTCTCTCTGCCAGTTCTTCTTTAAAATGACCCATTCTTCCTTTATATTCTCCTTTAAATTTGAGAAAGGATGAGGACTTTGAGAAAGGCAGGTAACGGGGACGAGCTTAGAAGGGCATCTCGGTCAGCATGGATGAGCTGGGCCGAAGGGCCTGTTCCCGTGCTGCACTTCTCTCTGACTCTTATGATACAACAATGAATACATATTAGAAGGTATTTAGAGTAGTAAAGGGAAAAAGAAAGGTACTACACAAATGCAAACCTTCATTTCTTTCCTGGAACTTTGTTAGACCTAGAATGCACTGCCTTCTTGTTTCGAGTCCCAGCTTACTTAGTTACCCCGAACTGAAGCGGTTGAGACATTCCCAAACGCACACCAGAGTTCAAACACTCCCCGTTACTCAGAGCCACCAGCATGCATGGCACCTGCGCTTTCCCACTCGTGTTGCAGAGAGTGCTTCGATTTGAATGACACATTTAGAGTGCACAGCCCCACCACCTTGCAGAGCGCACTGGAGGACGTTCTTGAAGCCTACACTGAGATGCACCGAGAACGTCACTCCCTTCGTTACTGAAGGACTGCTGGACACTTTGCACCCCATACACCCGGGATAATATTCTCTTGCAATTACTTTACTTATTTTGAACCACATCCTGTTTTCGTTATCCATTTGTGTGTGTGTGTGTGTGTGTGTCTACTCAGATGGCCAGGAAACAACTGTAGCTTTACTCCCTTCCACGTTACAAACAGAAGCGATGAGACTTTACCGAGACTGCATTCATCGCAAACAAACAGAGAGTCCACTGGCACTTACCCACTCCATACTTGGCGTCCACAGAACGACTCCAAGAAAACATGTCTCGCGTGTCTCAGCAACACGTTTTAAAGAAAAACTCAAAAGTTTTCGTAAGACTACCAATACTCCGTTCAGTGCCAGAGTTGAGACATAAGCCAATCACATGTTTAAGCTACGTCACATTATAATAATGAAGCAAGGAAGTCTCGAACATATCATGGGGTAACACTTCAATCTAGAAAATCGTCTCCTTATTAATTAATATTTAATGTTGGCTGCGTGTTTTCTCTGAAAGTGTTTCTTTTTCCCCATTGGAAGCCAGTCATTCCAATCAAGAGGATTAACCCCTTACATGACTCTTGTTAATTGAAACAGTGAGCTTGAGATCCAACCAGGGTCCACAACGAACAGGGCAGTGGCTGACACCTGGGGAGCTGAGCTAAAAGCTACATAGAACATGGAATAAACAGCACAGGCCCTTCAGCACACCATGTTGTGTGGAAATAATTAAACTAATGATACCTAATTAACTAGGTAAGATAAAATATCTTTATTAGTCACATGTACATCAAAACACACAGTGAAATGCATCTTTTGCACAGAGTGTTCTGGGGGCAGCCCGCAAGTGTTACCACAAATCCGGCACCAACATAGCATGCCCACAACTTCCTAACCCGTACGTCTTCGGAAAGTGGGCGGAAATTCACGCAGACACGGGGAGACCGTACATACTCCTTACAGACAGCGGTGGGAATTGAACCCGGGTCGCTGGCGCTGTAATAGCATCACACTAACCACCACATTACCGTGCCTCTGCCTAATCCCTTCTGTCTGCAAATGGTCCATATCCCTCCATTGTCTCCACATCCATGGGCCTATCTAAGAGCCTCTTAAACACCTCTATAGTATCTGCCTCCACCACCACCCCTGGCAGCACATTTCAGGCACCCACCACTCTCTGTGCAAAAGAACTTGCCCCGCACATCTCCACTGAACTTACTCCCTCTCACCTTCGATGCATGCCCTCTAGAATTAGACATTTCAACTGTGGGAAAAAGATACTGGCTGTGTACTCCATGCCTCTCATAATCTTATAAGCCTCCACCAGGTCTCCCCTCAACCTCCACCACCGCGGAGAAAACAACCCAAGTTTGTCCAACCTCTCCTCATAGCACATGCTCTCTAATCCAGGCAGCATCCTGGTAAACCTCTTCTGCACCCTCTCCAAAGCCTCCACATCCTTCCTATAAAAAATAAATGGGGCAACCAGAATTGAATGAGGTACTACAGATGTGGCCGAGCTAGAGTTTTATCAAGCTGCAACATAACTTCCCGACTCTTGAACTCAGTTCCTCAAATAATAAAGGCAAGCATGCCATATGCCTTCTTTACCACCCTATCAACTTGTGCAACTACTTCCAGGGAGCTGTGGACTTGGACCCCAAGCCATTAACAGTGTACCATCCCTTTACATTTGATCTCCCAAAGTGCAACACCTCATATTTGCCCAGATTAAACTTCATCTGCCTTTTCCCCGCCCATATCTGCAACTATTCTATATCCCGCTGTATCCTTTGGCAATCTTCTACGCTATCCACAACACCACCAATCTTTGTATCATCTGTGAATTTACTAACACACCCATCTACATTTTCATCCAGGTCATTTAAATATGTCACAAACAGCAGAGGTCCCAGTATGGAACCTAAAAGCTAAGATAATGAAGCTATTGAATCTAATAATGCTGGAAATACTCAGCAGGTCAGGCAGCATCTGTACCGTCCTTTTGCATAGCTATTGCAGCACCAGCGACCTGGGTTCAATTCCGGCTGCTGTCTGTAAGGAGTTTGTACGTTCTCCCCGTGCCTGAGTGGGTTTCCTCCGGGTGCTCCGGTTTCCTCCCACATTCCAAAGACGTATGGGTTAGGAAGTTGTGGGCATGCTATGTTGGCACTGGAAGAGTGGTGACACTTGCGGGCTGTCCCCAGCACATTCTTAGCAACGCAAAAAGACGTATTTCACTGTGTGTTTCAATGTACACGTGACTAATAAATAAATATCTACATCTCCACGTTACAGCCGTTTGGGTTACGGAAATTCACCCTTACACAACTCACAAATCACTGCCAAAAATGTGAGATACGGAATAAAGTTCTCTCCCATGGAATTTGGGTGAAAACATTTTTTATTTCAATTCGCATTTTTGATGCATTCCAGATGATCTTAGGAGGCTTATGGAACGCTTGCTTTCATTAATCAAGGTATTGAGTACAGGAGTCAAGAAGTTATGATGGATCTCTATTGAACTCTGGTTAGGCCGCATTTAGAGTATTGCATGCAATTCTGGTCACCTCACTACAGGAAGGATGTCGAGGCTTTAGAGAGGGTGCAGAGGAGGTTTACTAGGAGTTTTACAAGAGGACATGTGCTATCAGGTAAGGCTGAACAAATTTGGGCTCTTTTCTCTGGAGTGGCAAAGGCTGAGGGGTGATCTGTTGGAAGTGTATAAAGTTATGAGGGGCATAGATAGGATGGACAAGCGATATCTTTTTCCCCATTATTGAGCGATCCAATACCAGAGGTGAGGGGGGTAGGATCACAACAGATGTCAGGAGGATGTCTTCACTCAGAGAGTGGTGGATGTCTGGAATTCATTGCCTGATAGGGTGGTGGAGGCAAATTCGTTGGGGGCTTTTAAGAGGGGCTTGGATGGGCACATGAATGAAAGGAAAATGGGGGAATATGGGCATGCTGTAGGAAGAAGGGATTAGCTATGTTGGCACAACAGTGTGGGCCAAAGGGCCTGTTCTGTGCTGTACTGTTCTATGTTCTGTGATGCGGCTTCATATTACGGAAAATCGCAATATGGCCCATCTTCTAGAAACGCCCCCCCCCCCCCATTAATGCAGGGGTCGCCTGTAATAATTTAGTTAGCACTTGAAAATGAACGAGTTGGTTAGTAGTTCTAAATGGGGAGAGAATTTCAGAAGGCCTTTGATAAAAAATCCTACATAAGAGATTAGTGTGCAAAATTTAAAACATATGGGTCAAGGATAATATTTCCCTATGACCAAGGCAACTACGACAATTGCAGACACAAATATGGAAGCCACGGAAGGACATCCTCCCCTCCATACACTTCCCACTGCCTCGGTAAAGCAGCCAACATAATCAAAGACCCATCTACTCCACACATTATGGAACCATAGAACAATACAGCACAATACAGGCCCTTCGGCCCACCGTGTTGTGCCGCCCTTCAAACCATTGCCATCCATACAGATCATTCCAAAACATAAGTACATCAAGGTAGTACAATGGGAAAATCAATAACAGAATGCAGAATAAAGTGTTACAGTTACAGAAAAAGTGCAGTGCAGGCAGACAATAAGGTGCAAGGGAAAGAGGTGCTGGCTGTCCACTCGATCTATTCCTCTTAATATCTTGTATACCTCTATGATGTCTCCCCTCATCCTCCTCCTCTCCAATGAGTAAAGCCCTAGCTCCTTTAGTCTCTCCTCATAATCCATACTCTCTAATCCAGGCAGCATCCTGGTAAATCTCCTCTGCACCCTTTCTATGGAGTACTGCCTCCACATCCTTTAATGAGGCGACCAGAACGGGACACAGTACTCCAAGTTATGTATTAGAGCAACTTACTTTATGATATGTCTTTGGTGTAGTCAGATGTCTCAAAATGTTAAGCAGAAGTGCTTGTCAAATAACAGAAACAAACTTAGGATAGTTGACCAAATACTTGGCCAAGGAGAGATGAGGAAGTTTATGACGGGAATTTCTAACTTTGGGGGAAGGCAGCTAAAGCTAGAAACATTCCCATTGTACTACCTTGATGTACTTATGTTTTGGAATGATCTGTATGGATGGCATGCAAAATAAAGCTTTTCATGTGCCTCGGTACATGTGAGAATAATAAACCAATTACCAATATGGTCCTAAGATAGAAAACAGGGATTAATGTAGAATGGCAAAGGGTCAGCATAGATGTGGTGGGCTGAAGGACCCGTTTCTGTGCTGTGCAATGTGACTCTTATGAGAAGGAGACCATTTGGCCCATCAGGTCTATACTGGCTCTCAGAGCAGTCCCATCAGTCCCACTCTGCCACTGTAATCCTGTAATCTATTCTCTCTCATTGGCCCATCAATTCCTGGCTCTCCTAACACCCACTAGGGGAAATCTATGACAGCTATTTTACTAACCAGCACATTTTTGGGATGTGGGAGGAAACTGGAACATCTGGGAAAATATGTGGTAACAAGGAGAATGCACCAATTCCTCATTGTGAGTTAGATGGATAGACTAAATATAGATGAAATCACGAAGAAGGCATGCAAGCAGCTCTATTTTGTTAGGAGTTTGAGGAGATTTGGTATGTCACCAAAGGCTCTTGCAAATTTCTACAGATGTGTGGTGGAGAACATTCTGACTGGTTGCATCACTGCCTGGTACGGAGGCTCCAATGCACAGGATTGTAAGAGGCTGCAGAGGGTTGTAGACTCAGCCAGCTCCATCACAGGTACAATCCACCCCTCCACTGAGGACATCTTCAAGAGGCGGTGCCTCACTAAGGACCCTCACCACCCGGGACATGCCCTCTTCTCATTACTACCATCAGGGAGGAGGTACAGGAGCCCGAAGACCCACACTCACTGATTCAAGAACAGCTTCTTCCCCTTCGCCATCAGATTACTGAACGGTCCATGAACCCATGAACACGACCTGGTTATTCCTTTTTTCGCACTGCTTACTTATTTTGTAATTTATAGTAATTTTAGTCATTGCACTGTACTGCTGCCGCAAAACAACACATTTCACAGCATAGTCAGTGATAATAAACCTGAATCTGATTCTGATTCTGATTAGATGGATAGACTAAATATTAAATTTATAGTTTGCAGTCTCAGAATTGATGAAGATAAAAAGCATGGGACCCTCTGAAGCTTTCAGACCACAATTCCCTCTTTTCTGCCAGCTATTTTTCATCGCAGTACACTTACTGTCGAGTCCCACAGACGCACCCTGTGGGAAGTTCTCCAAGGCGGGACGAAAGAGAATATTTCACAGGGTGCGTCAAGAGTACTGCAGGATTTCCTTTCCTTTCTAAGGTAAGATAAGAATTCTTTATTAGTCATATGTACATCGAAACACACAGTGAAATGCATCTTTTTGCGCAGTGTTCTGGGGGGCAGCCCGCAAGTGTCGCCACTCTTCCTGCGCCAACATGGCGTGCCCACAACTTCCGAACCCGTACGTCTTTGGAATGTGGGCAGAAACCGGAGCACCCGGAGGGAACCCACACAGACACGGGGAGGACGTACAAACGTCCTTACAGACAGCGGCCAGAATTGAAACTGGGTCGCTGGCGCTGTAAAGCGTTATGCTAACCGCTACACTGCCGAGCTGTCTAGTGAAAGACCAGCAGGAACTAAAGCCAAATAGAACATAGAACAGTACAGAACAGGATCAGGCCATTCAGCCCATTATGTCTGTTCCGACCACGATGCCAAATTAGACTAAACCTTTTCTGCCTGCACATGATCCATATCCCTCCATTTCCTGCATATCCATGTGCTGGTCTAAATGCCTCTCGTTTATGCTTCTACCACCTCCCCAACAGTCTGTTCCAGCATCCACCACTCTCTGTATCAAAAACTTACCCAGCACATCTACTTTAAACTTTCCCCCTCTCACCTGAAGAACATAAGACCATAAGACATAGGAGCAGGATTAGGCCATTCAGCTCATCAAGTCTGCTCTGCCATTTAATAATGGCTAATTTATTTTCCCCTCTCAACCCCATTCTCCTGCCTTCTCCCCGTAACCTTTGATGCCCTTACTAATCAAGAACCTATCAACCTCTGCTTTAAATATATCCAATGACTTGGCCTCCACAGCCGTCTGTGGCAATGAATTCCACAGATTCACCACCCTCTGACTAAAGAAATTCCTCCTCATTTCAGTTCTAAAGAGAACGTCCTTCTATTCTGAGGCTGTGCCCTCTGGTCCTGGACTCTCCCACTGCTGGAAACATCCTCTCCACATCCACTCTATCCAGGCCTTCAATATTCTATAGGTCTTAATGAGATTTCTCCCCCGCCCCCTCATCCTTTTAAACTCCATCGAGTACAGGCCCAGAGTCATTAAATGCTCCTCACATGTTAACCGTTTCATCCCTGGGATTATTTTCATAAACCTCCTCTGGACCGTCTCCAGTGCCGCACATCCTTCCTTAGATATGGGGCCCAAAACTGCTCACAATACTCCAAGTGTGGTCTGACCAACTCCTTATAAAGCCTCAGCATCACATCCTTGCTTTTATATTCCAGTTGTCTCGAAATGAATGCTAACCTTCTTACCTTTGCTTTCCTTCCTACCGATTCAACCTGCAAGTTAACCTTTGGGGAATCCTGCACTAGGACTCCCAAGTCCCTTTGTACCTCCGATTTTTGAATTCTCTCCCCATTTAGAAAATAGTCTATGCCTTTATTCCTTCTACCAACTCCATGTCTGTACACATCCCTACGCTGTATTCCACCTGCCACTTCTTTGCCCATTCTCCCAACCTGTCCAAGTCCTTCTGCAGACTCCCTGCTTCCTCAGCACTACCTGCCCCTCCACCTATATTTGTATCATCTGCAAACTTGGCCACAAAGCCGTCAGTTCTATTATCCAGATCATGGCTGTGTCCTCCAGTATTTAACATTTAAACCCTGTGATATAGATACTGGCTGTCTACTCTATCTATGCCTCTCATAATTTTATAAATCTCTATCAGGTCTCCCCTCAGCCTCCGCCACTCCAGAGAAAACAACCCAAATTTGTCCAACCTCTTCTTATAGCTCATGCCCTCCGATCCAGGCAACATCCTGGTAAACCTCTTCTGCACCCTCTCCAAAGCCTCCACATCTTTCCTGTCATGGGGTGACCAGAACTGCACAGAATAGTCAAAATGTGGCCTAACCAAAGATTTATACAGCTGCAACATAACTTCCTGACTCATACTTCGTGACGCTAACCTTACATCACTTACATCGGCATGGGTCATGAACACTTACAGTGACAGGAGAGGCAACAGAAATAATTGATGGCGAAAGTGTTCTCTGGATATAGTCTTTGGAAACTCGCATTGAGATCATTTTTACTTTTCCAAGGGCACATATCATTTGGCATGACCTATCCCCTTCCCTCGCTCTCTATCCGCTCCCCAACCCACTTTTTCACTTCAGAATTGCAAGTAAAATCTATTTCGAGTGTCCTTTCTCCAAAGGGTCCAATCAGAAATGGTCTTCTGATTTTTCAGAAGGAGTTAAGGAACTTGGCATTGACATCCACCAAGACAGAATTTGAGGTCTCCACTAACCACTGCTATCTGATGGGATTCTCCCTTTCCGTTCGATCACTGTGGGCATGCTAATGTCATTATTATATTACAGTAAAATAATCTCAGGACTCTGAGCTAATAATCCAGCGAGTCTGCCAATTTTCTTTTCGGAGAAAATTTTAGGAAGGAATCTTAACAATCTCACCCAGTCTGTTCTATATACGGCTCCTTGCCCAACAAGGCACAAGCCAGGAGCATAATGAATACTTTGCACTTGCCTGAAAGAGCACAGCTCCCGTAACATAGAACATGGAACATAGAACATAGAACAGTACAGCACAGAACAGGCCCTTCAGCCCACAATGTTGTGCCGACATAGCTATTCCCTCCTACCCACAGAATGCCCATATCCCTCTATTTTCCTCTCATTCATGTGCCCATCCAAGCCCCTCTTATAAGCCCCCAATAAATTTGCCTCCACCACCCTATCAGGTAACACATTCCAGGCATCCATCACTCTCTGTGTAAAAAATTTACCCCTCACGTGTCTTCTGAATTTACCCCCTCTCACCTTAAATGCATGCCCTCTGGTACTGGATCGCTCAATAATGGGAAAAAGATATTGCTTGTCTACCCTATCTACGTCCCTCATAATTTTATACACTTCCAACAGATCACCCCTCAGCCTCCACCGCTCCAGAGAAAAGAGCCCAAGTTTGTCCAGCCTCTCCTGATAGCACATGCCCTCTCATCCAGGCAGCATCCTAGTAAACCTCCTCTGCACCCTCTCTAAAGCCTCAACATCCTTCCTATAGTGAGGTGACCAGAATTGCATGCAGTACTCTAAATATGGCCTAACCAGAGTCCTATAGAGATGCATCATAACTTCTTGACTCCCACACTCAGTACCTTGATTAACGAAAGTAGGTGTTCCATCAGCCTTCTTAACCACCCTGTCTACCTGTGTAGCCACTTTCAATGAGCCACGGACTTGCACCCCAAGGTCTCACTTCTCTTCAACACTGTTAAGGGTCTTGCCCTTAAGAGTGTACTGCCTAACATTCCTGAATAACATTCAGGAAGCTCAACATAATCCAGACAAAAAGCAGTCTCTTTGTCTGGTACCCCTTTCATCACTCTCACCTTTTATCAGCCAAAAGGACAAAGGCAGCAATTATGCCAGAGCATCACCAAATGCAGTTGTACCAGACGTTGGTGAGGCTGCACCTGGAGTACTGTCTACAGATTTGGTTACCCTGTTATAGGAATGACACTATTAAGCTGGAAAGATTGCAAAGAACATTTACAAGACTCAAGGACCTAAGCTACAGGGAGAGGCTGGACAGACTAGGACCTTATTCATTGAAGCATAGGGGATTGGGGGATGACCTTATAGATGTGTATAAAATCACAAGGGGCATAGATAGAGTGGATGCACTCAGTCTTTCTTCCCCCGAGGAAAGGAAATCAAAAACTAGAGGGCATAGGTTTAAGCCGAGAGGGGAAAGATTTCAAAGTGAGCTGAGGGGCACCTTCTTCACACAAAGGGAGGTGCGTATATAGAAGGAGCTGCCAGAGGAAGTATTTGAGGCAGGGACAATATCAACATTTAAAAGATCCTTGGACAGGTAAATGGATAAGAAAGGTTTTGCGTTATATAGGACAAACGCAAGCAAATGGAACTAGATTGGATGGGCATCCTGGTCGGCATGGATGATTTGGGCTGAAGGGCCTATTTCCATGCTGTATAACTCTCTGACTCTCTGACTATGACTCATTGTTGATTCCCTCTACCACCAGTGCACAATGACTGCAGTGTGCCTCATCTATGAAATGAGCTTCAGTTACGCACATGGGCTACTCTGATGCAACCACGGTAGTGTAACAGTTAGCATAATGTTATTACAGTGCCAGCGACCCGGGTTCAATTCTGGCCGCTGTCTGTAAGGAGTTTGTACATTCTCCCCGTGTCTGCATGGTTTTTCTCCAGGTGCTCCGGTTTCCTCCCACATTCCAAAGACGTACGGGTTAGGAAGTTGTGGGCATGCTATGTTGGTGCCGGAAGCGTGGCGACACTTGCGGGCTGCCCCCCAGAACACTCTATGCAAAAGATGCATTTCACTGTGTGTTTCGATGTACATGTGGCTAATAAAGAGATCGTATCTTACCTCCCAAATTCACACCTCGTATCGCCGAGAAGGACAATGGCAGCAGTTACATGGGATCACCACTGACTGCAGGCTCCCTTCAAGTCACACACCATCCTGACTTGGAAATACATTACTGTGCCTTTACTGTCCATTGAGGCTAAATCCTGGAACCCCACTCCTTAACGATACAGATGAAGCACCTTCACCAAAACAGCTGCTGTGAATCAAGTCGGTGGCTCACCACCAAATTGTCAAAGGCAATTTGAGATGGGCAATACATTCTGGCTTTGCCAGTGATGTCCACATACTATAAATGGATTAACAAAATTATATTGACCGTTAACTCCTCTCTGACAGGGCTTGGCGAGACAAGCAGTTCAATGGAATTGCAGGGATGTCAATGACGTCCACATAAATTTTAACAAAGGAATGGCAGGAAGACCAACTTGGTAACTTATACCCAGTTTCCAAAACATAATTCACTGCAAGTGGGGATAGGTTTGGGTCACACTATATTATTCAAGCTTACCAATGAAATATGGTCAATTTGGACTCGAGTACAACAAAGAATGGATTGCAGAGAAGAGTTCAGCAGAAGCAACAACAGGACCAACCTTCATCGAACTTGTTGACAAACCTTAAAACATTGTACTTTCACATCTGAATCACCGGTTTGCAGGTTCAAGTGTAACTTCAGAGCAGAAAAATCCCAGCTGAAACTCAAGCGCAACAGAATGGGAGGTGCTGTCTTTCCAATGTGACATGAAACCAAGATCTCAGCTGCTACATCCACTGAGCAGTAAAGATCCTGTGGCATTATTTAGAGAAAATGTGGAGAGCTATACCTGGAATATCAGGCAATCATCAGTCAAATACGTTACCTGGTAATTATCATCACTGTGTGTTGGTGTTAGATCTATGAAATTGGCCATCACATTGTCCACATTGCGTGAATCATCGTCAAAGTGAGCCATTACCCACTGTCTGTGTCTGTCCTCCTCCCCACATCTCGCCCCCACTCCCACTCTCCCTCCCCAAACCCCACACTAGAACCCTGGCCATGTTGACCTTTGGCAGCCACACAGCCACCAATGACTTTGAGACCTAAGTCTGTAGCTGACCAGTGAGGCAAATGGTGATCAGGGACAGAGCAAGGTATCAGATGTGCCCACATGACACATACATACACCTTGAACAAGCTTGGCCTAAAGGAAACTTTTTCACCTGGTCTGAGTGTTGCGTGGAATAATCTGCTGGAGAAAGATATTGATTCAAAGTTAAATGGCACCTTGAAATATTAAATTCATTAAATCTGGTTTGGAGACACAAGAGATTCTGCAGGTGCTGGAAATCTGGAGCAACACGCACAAAATGCTGGAGGAACTCAGCAGGTCAGGCAGCATCTATGGAGGGAAATAAACAGTCAACATTTTGGGTCGGGACCCTTCATCTGGACTGGGTCCTGTCCTGATGAAGCCTATAAGTCTGGGTTGGTCCAAAGCGATTCCAGAATCGGCCAAAATGATTCCAGGGATGAGTTAAAAGGATGAGCGAGACAAGTTGGGGTTGTCCTCATTGGGACAGAGAGGTTGTAGGGTTATCCAATAGAGGTATTTGAAATCACGAAGGGTGTGGATCGAGCCAATCGAGGGAAACTATTCCCATTGGTGGAGCACCAGGAGCCAGAGGACATAGAGCAAAGGTGTTCAAGAAAAGCGTCAGAAGCGACGTGGTCATTTTATTTTTCCACAGCAAGTGGTTAGGTTCTGGCATATAATGGCAGGGAGAGTGGTGGGAGCAGATTCAACTGCTGCATTCAAAAGAGAGCTATAGAATGATCTGAAAAGAAAGAATCTGTGGTGCAGTGGGGAATAAGCAAGAGTGCAGTAGCTTGATCACTCTTACATCGAGCTGGCATGAATTCAAAGGGCTAAACATCCTCTCTCCATGCTGTAACTATTCTGTGATCCTGTGACTAGGAATCAGTGTGATACTTTCTACTTCCTTTCACCTTACATCCAAAGGAAGGATGTTTGAGGAAAACAAAATAGCATTAACTAGACATGGATCTGAGCCCAGTTGGATTTGCAATATATCTTTGCATGGGTTTCCTGTGTGTGGCAGTGTTGATCTGTTTCGTCAAAATGGTACAGTTTGATGGGCTTTCTCATGCACGTTTATCGGGGATCTTCAGAGTATATTCAGAACCAAAGAAATTTGGCAAGTCCCCTTTGACCCTCACCGATTTTTATTGACACATCATAGAAAGCATCCTACCTGGATGCATCACAGCTTGGTATGGCAACTGCTCTGGCCGTGACCGCAAGAAACTGCAGAGCGTTGTGGACACAGCTCAGCACATCACGGACACCAGCCTCCCCTCCTTGAACTCTGTCGACACTTCTCGCTGCCTTGGTAAAGCAGCCAATATAATCAAAGACCCTACTCACCCCAGACGTTCTCTCTTCTCCCCTCTCCCATCGGGCAGAAGATATAAAAGCCTGAAAGCACGTACCACCAGGCTCAAGGACAGCTTCTATTCGTCTGTTATAAGATTATTGAACGGTCCCCCAGATAAAATGGACTCTTGACCTCACAGTCTACCTCGTTGGGGTCTTGCACCTGCATTGCACTTTCTCTGTAACTGTAACACTTCATTCTGCATTCTGTTATTGTTTTCCTTTGTACTACTTTAATGCACTGTTATAATGAAATGAAATAGGATGGCATACAGAACAAAGTTCTTCACTGTACCTCGGTACATGTGACAATAGAAAAACCAATCCAATATATTCAGCAGAATCTGTTGGGCTGGGATCAGCTCTGTTATTTGGGGTATGTTCAGGGGCAATTTCTACATCACGTTGCTGGTATTTGCCTGGGCTTGCAGGATTGGGAGTGCCAGATTGGGTGTTTTGAGCTCAATGTAGGATAGGGATTTTTGATCTGTTTTTGCCAGCTTGGATATTTTGGGTTTGGTTTGTTGGATTGGATGTTTTGGGCTTGGTTTGTTGGATTGGGTGTTTTGGGCTCGGTTTGTTGGATTGGGTGTTTTTGGGCGAGATGTGCTCCGATCTCCTTTGCCAGGTAAAATTTGCTGGGTCTGGATTTTCCAGGTTTGTTTAGCTCTGAGTGTGGCCACGTCAAGTGTCCTGGGTTGGGTTCACCGGAAGGTTTTCCTGTTTTGGGATTTACCAGGCTGGCTTTTCTATGCCGACTGTTCTGGTCTGGGTTTGCCACAACACCTTGCCTCGATGATTTTGGCTGAATTTAGTGAGTTCCCAATCTGTTTTAGTTGAAAGCCCCATGAAAGCCTTCTAAGCATGCACTTGCTTTTCTACACTGCTGTGGGGACACGTGTGAAAGGACTGACCACAACTGTGGAAGTGGAAATTCAGCCTCGTCCAGCAGCTTCTGCTTATAATATCCTTAAACTGCTGACAGTATGTAAGCCGCAGCCAATGTCACACAGCTCTGCTGAACAGTTGGCCGGATAATGTTGAAGTTTGGAAGTCACGGAAAGGAGCAGGTGCTGTTGGGAGTTGTGCGGCCCCAGCAACCTTTCTTCAACCTTCAACTCTGTCACGAAACCACCGGGTGAGCTGAGAAGAGAAGGTCATCGAGAGCAGATGAATTAGAGCTGTCCAGTGCTGGTGTGGTTGGAGATAGATGGAGAGAAGTGAGAGAGCACAGAAACGAGATCTTGGTCGGCATGGATCAGTTGGGCCAAAGGGCCTGTTTCTGTGCTATATGACTCTATGGCTCAGGGCTTAAAAGAACTCCTTCCATGCCTGACAGCAACTCATTTACACTTCCTCTAATATAAATCAGGAGGGTTTCTGCTTGCAGTGTAATTTCCTCTTTTGGTTTGGATCTTGAGCATTGATCAAGTAACAGCAGAAGTGTCCACTACTAAACACACTGAAGAGCATTCATTTCCTCTGAGTTCAGAGTATTACTTTATTCCCTTCTTCACAAGCTCTGGACATCACGGGCAAAACCAACACTTACTGCCCACCCCTAACTGCCATTGAGATAGTGGTAGCGGTGAAGAAGGTTCCTCACTTTACCTGTCTTACAGCACAGAAGGAGGCCATTCAACCCATTGGGTCAGCTATCACCTAGCAGTGTCATCTCATCCATCTCATTCCCTTTCCCACTGCAGAGACTGCTATAACATTTAGAAAGTATGCAGTCGAACCCTTGAATTGCAAAGGCATAGAAGGCTGTGGGCCAAGTGCTGGAATCACGGAATCAGGAAACAGGCCACCAGGAAACAGGTCAACATTATCTGGCCAACTGAATCATTGATCCAGAGATATGAGTTCAAATGGAGGCAGGCACGGTAGTGTAACGGTTAGCATAATGCTATTACAGTGCCAGCGACCAGGGTTCAATTCCAGCCACTGTCTGTAAGGACTTTGTACATTGTCCCCTTGTCCATGTGGGTTTGCTCAGGGTGCTCTGGTTTCCTCCCACATTCCAAAGACGTATGGGTTAGGAAGTTGTGGGCATGCTATGTTGGCGCCAGAAACATGGTGACACTTGCGGGCTGGCCCCAGAACACAGAATGATGTATTTCATCGTGTGTTTCGATGTACATTGACTAATAAAGATATCTTGTATTATAAACTCCAGCAACAAACCGTCCACTGGAGGAACTCAGCAGGTCAAGCAGCATCTGTGGGAGGCAAGGAATTGTCAATGTTTTGGGTCAAAACCCTGCATCAGGACAAACCTCCACATGGGCAGTATTGGAGGTCAGGATTGAACCTGAGTTACTAGACTCATGATTTCCTGCCTTTTGCTCGACCCATCTAATGCTTGACAGTCTTTTGGCTTCCAATGCTGACCTTACAACCTACTATATCTACTGATTATCTGTTAAAGTTTCACTGAATTAATTACAACTAATTGCTTTTAGGATTCAGTTTAGTTTGGGAGACTCTGTTCTGAATAAAAACCTGCAGAAACTGTAGCTTGCCAGTGACAGGATTGGGAAGCATTGGACTTTGGAAATGAAAATAAGGAGGAAGCAAGTTTTATTGGAATTGGTTTATTATTGTCACTTGTACCGAGGTACAGCGAAAAACTTGTCTTGCATGCCATTCATACAGATCAATTCAATACACTCTGCATTGAGGTAGTACAGGGTAAAACAATAATAGAATGTAGAATAAAGTGTAACAATTACACAGAAAGTGCAGTTCAGGTAGGCAATAAGGTGCAAGGTCATAATGAAGGAGATTGTGAGGTCAAGAGTCCATCTCATCGTACTAGGGAACCATCCAGTAGACTTATAACAGTGGGGTAGAAGCTGTCCTTGAGCCTGCTGGTACGTGCTTTCAGGCTTTTGTATCTTCTGTCCAATGGGAGAGGGGAGAAGAGAGAATTTCCAGTATGGGTGGGGTCTTTGATTGTGCTGGCTGCTTTACCGAGGCAGTGAGAAGTGTAGACAAGAGTCCATGGAGGGGAGGCTGGTCTCTATGATGTGCTGGGCTGTGTCCACTGTTCTCTGCAGGTTCTTCTGGTCTGGGGCAGAGCAGTTGCCATACCAAGTAGGATGTTTTCTGTGGTGCATTGATAAAAATTGCTGAGTGTCAAAGGGGACATTTTAGACTAGGAAAATAGTACCACAACGCTGGTGTAAATGGTCATGCACACAGATGTACTCTGACACATGTGCAGGCAGACACACGCATGCATGATTTTATTCACCCTTCCCTTGGAGTCTTGTCCATGTTCTTCTGATTGCCCAGCTGTCATGAAGCTGGAAATGGTGCAGAAAAACTTAATGAGGGATGTTCCCAAGACTCGATGGCTTGAGTTATAAGGAGAAACTGAATAGACTGGGACTGTTTTCCCTCGAGCGTCGGAGGCTTATAGAGGCTTGCAAAATAATGAGGGGCACAGATAGGGTGAACGGTCATAATCTTTTCTCCAGGATAGGGGAATCTAAAACTAGAGGGCATAGGTTTAAGGTGAGAGGGGAAAGATTTAAAAGAGACCTTAGGGGAAACTTTTTCACACAGATGGTGGTAGCTATATGGAACGAGCTGCCAGGGGAAGATAAGATAAGATAACATTTCTTTATTAGTCATATGTACATCAAAACACACAGTGAAATGCATCTTTTGCATAGAACGTTCTGGGGGCAGCCCGCAAGTGTTGCCACGCTTCCGGCACCAACATAGCACGCCCACAACTTCCTAACCCGTACGTCTTTGGAATGTGGGAGGAAACCGGAGCACCCGGAGGAAACCCACACAGACATGGTGAGAACGCATAAACTCCTTACAGACAGTGGCCGGAATTGGACCCGGGTCGCTGGCGCAGTAATAGTATTACTCTAACCGCCACGTGCCTGCCACAGAAGCTGTAGAAGTGGGTACAATTACGATGTTTAAAAGACATTTAGACAGATACATGGATAGAAAAGGTTTTGAGGGATACGGGTCAGATGCAGGCAAATGGGACTAGCTCGAACAGACATCTTAGTCAGCATGAATGACCCTTCAACCATTTGGTTCTTGAACCAACCTACACAACCCTAATCACTACCTCAGTATAGCAACACTATGACCACTTTGATCACTTTGTATTGCAATGGACCTTTTTTTGTTCTAATTGTGTTCTTTCTTGTAAAAATTGTGTCTAATTTATTTAAATGTCTAATTTGTCTAAATTAGTGTCTAAATTATTTACAAATTGTGTCTAATGTTTTTCTTGTGAACGCTGCTTATCTGATGCTGTATGCCTGTGACGCTGCTGCAAGTAAGTTTTTCATTGCACCGGTGCACACATGTACTTGTGCATCTGATAGTAAACTCGACTTTGACTTTAAATTGGGCCAAAAGGCCTGTTTCCGTGCTGTTTCACTCCATGACTCTACAATCACCCCACAACCTCCTAATCCCAGGAGGCTCAGATCTATAGCAATGACAACTGTAAAGTACCTCATGGGTTGTAAAGCACTCTCGTACAGAATTAAAGTTGTGAATGGTGCTATGAAAATATAAATTTTCTTTCTGTCTTTCTGGTCCTCTGCAACTGGATCCCCCTACTGGACACACAGGCCATTACATGGTATGGTTTGCAACATGATCCATACTGCACACAATCTTCGGTCTGCAAGGGTCCTTGTCTCATCGTGTACCTGTTGTTATACAATTGTATATTTGAAAGTTTGACATTGAGATATATTAGGAGTTGTTAGATTACAATTGTTGTTATTTAATTGTTATACAATTAAATACTAAATTGAGGTGTAAGGGCTAAATTCAAAGCCTAATTATTGGGGCAGTTGGAGGGTGACAAAGAAGGCTGATGTATTGCAAGCATCAGGTTAGAGTGCCTTAACGTAGAGGAGAACAAACATGGAGCCAGTATCACATCGCTGCCTTGGTGAAGCAGCCAGCATAATCAAAGACCCCACCCACCCAGGTCATTCTCTCTTCTCTCCTCTCCCATCAGGCAGAAGATACAGGAACCTGAGGGCACGTACCACCAGGCTCAAGGACAGCTTCTATCCCACTGTGATAAGACCATTGAACAGTTCCCTTATACGATGAGATGGACTCTTGACCTCACGATCTACCTTGTTATGACCTTGCACCTTATTGTCTACCTGCAACACACTTCCCTGTAGCTGTGACACTTTACTCCATATTCCGTTATTGTTTTTACCTTGTACTACCTCAATGTACTGTGTAAAGAATTGATCTGTACAATCGATATGCAAGACAAGTTTTTCACTGTACCTCGGTACAAGTGACAATAATAAACCAATACCAGTACCAATAACTGATAGAAATTTATAAGATTATAAGAGGCATAGATAGGGTAGGCAGTCAGAATCTTTTTCCCAGGATAGAAATGTTGACTACGAAAGGACGTGCATTTAAGGTGGGAGGGGGAAAGTTTAAAGAAGATGTGCAGGGCAAGTTTTTGAAAGTGGTGGGTGCCTGGAATGGGCTGCCGGGGGAAGTGGTGGAAGCAGATACAATGGTGACGTTTAAGTGGCTGTTAGATAGAGACAAGAATGTGGAGGGAATGGAGGGATGTGGATCAGGTACAGATACTCAGAGAGTGGTGGATGCCTGGAATGTGTTGCCTGATAGAGTGGTGGAGGCACATTCACAGGGGGCTTTCTAGAGGGGCTTGGATTGGCACATGAATGAGAGGAAAATTGGTATTGGTATTGGTTTATTATTGTCACTTGTACCGAGGTACAGTGAAAAACTTGTCTTACAAACTGATCGTACAGGTCAATTCATTACACAGTGCAGTTACATTGAGTTAGTAAAGAGTGCATTGAGGTAGTACAGGTAAAAACAATAACAGTACAAAGTGTCACAGCTACAGAGAAAGTGCAGGGCAATAAGGTGCAAGGTCACAACAAGGTCATAACATGAGGTCATAGTCAACATGATAGAAATGAGGTCATGAGGTCATAGTCCATCTCAAAATGGAGGGATATGGGCAGTCTGTAGGCAGGAGGGATTAGCTGTGTCGGCACAACATTGTGGGCCGAAGGGCCTGTTCGGTGCTGTACTGTTCTATGTTCTAATTAATTTAATTTGGCATTGTGTTCAGCTCAGACATTGTGGGCCAATGGGCCTGTCCATGTGCTGTACTGTTCTATATTCTATGTTCCAGCTCACTGTTCAAATTTTTATCCTTCTGTTCAAACTTCCAAATAGTCTCACTCCTCCAGCCCAAAAACCCTTTGGGATCTTTGCATTCCTTTGATTCTAGCCTCTTTGCATCCCATGATTTACACATTCCACCATTAGCAGTTGTGTCTTCAACCCTAAATTCTGGAACTCCTTCTCTAATCCTCTCCACCTCCCCAGCCTTCCCTTTGACCTTTTGATCAAGTTTTTTGTCATCCAACAACTCCTAATGTATCTCAATGTCAAACTTTCTTTGTTAGTGCTTCTGTGAGACACTTTGGGACATTTCGCTATATTAATTCTGGGGGAATAGAAGAAGAGGCAGCCCATGCATATAATCCTTAAATGCAAAAATCTAAATCAACAGCTTCAACAAACATTCATTAATTCTCCAATTAAAGTTTCTAGGTTATCTGTCTTCTGCAGATCTATCAGTATTTGAAGAAGCCAATTAGCCCTGAATTTACACAAAGAATTTCTCAGAGTGTCACTTTCTTCTGGCTAAATAGAAAAGGCCGTATTAAGAGGAAAGATTTGTGCAGATAACTTGCTCGGCCACAAACTTGAAAAGGGGGCATTAAAAATCGGTGAGCTCTGGGCTCGACAATTCTGAGAACGGGGCTGTATCTCGCCATTAAAGGGGAGAATGTGTTAAAAGCAAAAGAAAGGACGAATTGCCCCAGTGATACAATGTGACTGCACTGCAGAGCCTGGCTGAAGCCTCCCCTCCAGGTAAAGCATGCACACATGCACATTGTTTGTCTCAACAGAAAAAGTCCACCCTGGTCTTAAACTTGGAAAGAGGTCTGCTGATTTCAAAAATTAGCACTATCCTCACATTTGGTGCCTTTCTCTGAGGAATCTACCTGCGCTGAGAGGGCTTATTTAAGCTTTTGCTCTTTGTGACACTTGTTCATCATGCCAGTTTTAAATGAAACCCTTACGCTGCTCAGCTACAGTGATAAACAAAAGCTTAAACTTCCAGTGCAGATACAAATAGGAGGTTCAGTTTCTGCAGCAGGTTTGTTCTGCAGAGGTTATGTCCGGTCCCCTGCACAAAACATCGACGGACAATCTCACAAAGTCTTGACAGATTGCTGGGCCGGTGAGGTTCTGTCTGATGGATGAGACATTAATCAAGACTCTCTCCACACTAGTCAGGGTGGTATCCATGTGGAATCAGCTGCCAGAGGAAGTGGTTGAGGCAGGTACGATAACGACTTTTAAAAGACACTTGGATAGGTACATGGACTGGAAGGGTTTAGAGGGTTATGGGCCAAACTCTAGCAAATGGGACTAGTTTGGATGGATCTTGGTCAGCATGGACCAGTTGGGCCGAAGGGCCTGTTGCCTTGCTCTATGACTCTGCTAGTCTGTTGCTTCCCCCTCTCCCCTCCCCTAGTGCCAATCGTTCGTAGTCTAACCTATGTTGGATCTTTTATAAAGCCTGAAGGTCCTAGCAGTGAGGAGAGGTTGGACAAACCTGAATTGTTTTCTCTGGAGCGTCAGAGGCTGTGGGGAGACTTGATGGAAGTTTATGAAATTATGAGAGGCAGAGATAGGGTAGATAGTCAGGGTCTTTCTCCCAGGATGGAAATATCAAGTACTAGAGAGCATTAAGGCAAGAGGGAGGAAAATTTAAAGGAGATTTATGAAGTAAGTTTTTTTACACAAAGAGTGGGAGGTGCCTGGAATGTATTGCCAGAGGAGGTGATGGAGGCAGATATGAGAGCAATATTTAACAATGGAGGAGCATAGACCATGTGCAGGCAGACGTGCAGTTTAAATTGGCATTGTGGTTGGCATGCACATCGTGGGCTGAAAGGCCTGTTCCTGTGCTGTACCGTTCTATATTCTCTAATATATCACACCCAGTGGTTCATTGCATCTGCTCCACCAGAGACAATTCCAATAGATTAGTCAAGCATGATTTTCCTTTGATGTCCATACTGATTCTGCTCAACCATATTTTTATTTACTATCTTCATGTTACATCCTTGATTATCAATTCCAACCTTTTGACCTCATTATTTAAGGATAAAATATTTGGCAAAGATGGAGGGTGTTGTGTTAAACTCAAGATATCTTTCCCAGACTCCACACCCAAAAAGCTATGAGAAGCAGACCTGATATTGTTCCTTACAAGTTTCATCAGCATCCTCACAGTTAAACCTTGGGAGGTTTATTACACAGTCCTTTGAACCAACCACATGCTGGGCAAGACATGAGGTGAAAGAAGAATTAGGACAATAAGGCATGGTGAAGAAACACATCAGCCTTTAAGAATAAATTTAACGCAAAACATTGTAGAGACTGTGTAACCTCATTTCTTGTGTAAATTTTATTTTAATAAACTTTTGTTTTTTAATGTATTCAAGGGATATGGAAGTTTAATGGCTATCCTTAATTGCTCTTGAAAATGCAATGAAGAGCTGCCTGCAATTTTGCAGTGGCTTTATATGACTAATTGGCTGAGCCATTTCAGAGGGCAGTGAAGAGTCAACAACCTAGAGAATGAATCGTGGTGATGAAGGCAGATGAATGGGAAGCGTCTGTCCTTGAAGTATCATAAAAAATCATAAGCATGAAGCCATGTTGAAACTCTAGTCAGGTTGTTTGATTCCAACAAGATGTGGATAGGCAGACAAGTTATACGCTTCAGAAGAGAGCATGAGAGGCAATGTAGATTCAATGGCCTTGTCCCAAAGGATGTGCAGAAATGGAGGGACTTGGGTGTACATGGCATGACATGTTGAGAGAGTGGTCAGTGAAGTGTATGGGATCCTTGGCTTCATAGACTGAGACATAGGGAACAAAAGTGAGGAAGTTGTGTTATAAACGATGTATAGCACAAAAATGGAGTATTGAGTCCATTTCTTGTTGCTACACTTGAGGAAGAGAATTGAAGATCCAGGAGAGGTTGAATCATAGAAACATAAAGCACAGAACCAGGACCTTTCAGCTCACCTCATCCATGCTGACTGTTAGGCCCACATTAGGCCCATATCCTTTGACTCCTTTCTTGTCCAACTACCTGCCCAGATGCCTGCTAAATGTTGTAATTGTATTGGTATTGGTATTGGTTTATTATTGTCACTTGTACCGAGGTGCAGTGAAAAACTTGTCTTGCATACCGATCGTACAGATCAATTCATTACACAGTGCAGTTACATTGGGTTAGTACAGAGTGCATTGAGGTAGTACAGGTAAAAACAATAACAGTACAGAGTAAAGTGTCACAGCTGCAGAGAAAGTGCAGTGCAATAAGTTGCAAGGTTACAACAAGGTAGATCGTGAGGTCAGAGTCCATCTTATCATATAAGGGAACCGTTCAATAGTTTTCTCCACTCCCTCCTCTGGCAACTCATTCCAGATATTCATCACCCTCCGTGTGAAACACTTACCCTTCAGATCTCTAAATTTCTCCCTTCTCACCTTAAACCTGTGCCCTTTTAGTGTTAGGCTCCTTGGGAAAAAGATTGTTATCTTCTATCCTTTCCATGTCCCTCATAACTTTATAGTTAACCTTCTATGTTCAACCTCAACCTCCTATGTTCCAGAGAGAATAAGCCCGGCCTATCTAACCTGCACTCTCTCTATTGCTACCAATCGTTCCTGTAGTGTGGCAACCAGAACTGTGCACAAAAGTTGGTGCAGTCTCACAAATATTTTGTACAATTGCATTGTGACATCCCAAGTATTAGACTCAATGGCTTGGCCTGTGAGTGCAAGCATACCAAATGTCTTTATCATGACCCTATCCATCCGTGTCACCACTTTCGGGGAGCTATGGACTTGCAACCCAAGTTTCTTCTGTACATCATCACTCCTGAGGTCCCTGTCAGTTTTGGACCCCATATCTAAGGAAAAATGTGCTGGTGTTGGAGCTGGTCCAGAGGAGGTTTACGAGAATGATCCCAGGGATGAAAGGGTTAACATACGAGGAGCGTTTGATGGCTCTGGGCCTGTACTCGCTGAAGTTTAGAAGGATGAGGGAGGATCTCATTGAAACCTACCGAATATTGAAAGGCTTGCATAGAGTGGACGTGAAGAAGATGTTTCCAGTAGTGGGAGAGTCTTGGACCTGAGGGCACAGCCTCAGATAAAAAGAACGTCTTTTGAGAACTGAGATGAGGAGGAATTTCTTTAGCCAGAGGGCGGTGAATCTGTGGAATTCATTGCCACAGACGGCTGTGGAGGCCAAGTCATTGGATATATTTAAAGCAGAGGTTGATAGGTTCTTGATTAGTAAGGGTATCAAAGGTTACGGGGAGAAGGCAGGAGAATGGGGTTGAGAGGGAAAAATAAATCAGCCATGATCGAATGGTGGAGCAGACTCGATGGGCCGAATGGCCTAATTCTGCTGCCATGTCTTATGTCTTATTCAGTCATATCTCCTATCAGAATTTGACTTCCAAAGTACATTAAGATAAGGTATCTTTGTTAGTCACATGTACATCAAAACACATAGTAAAATGCATCTTTTGTGTAGAGTGTTCTGGGGGCAGCCCGCAAGTGGAGCAACAAACAAAATACTGGAAGAACTCAGCGGGTCGGTCAGCATCTGTGGAGGGAAATGGACAGTTGATGTTTTGGCTCAAGACCCTTCATCTGAACTGAAAGGTAGAGGGGAGATAGCCAGTATAAAGAGGTGGAGGTAAGGGGTGGATCCAGGTGAGGAGGGGTGACGGGCAGATGGAGGAGGGAAGAGTGGAAATAGTGACAAGAGGCCGGGAGGTGATGGGTGGAGGCAACAAAGGGCAGGACTGGAAAGAATTAGCCACCGGTGTAGCCAGACCTGCAGCAAGAATGCATTTCACTCAGGGTAAACTGACATCAGAGAGGTCAGGCAGCTTTGCAGTTTGCACACACAACAACTGACCAAGGCTCAAACCCATCATGACACAAGGAATGAACAGGATGTTCAAATGAACTTCTAAACAAGCAGTGAGCTGACAGACTGCAGGAGGAATTATTCATACAGATACACAGATGATTGACTGACACTGACCAAAGAAGCAGCAGGCCAGACAATGACACATGTTTCTTCAAATCTCTCCTGTCCACCAGATGTCTGTAGTCAGGCTGTTAACAAGGTTTGCAAATCAACATGGAAGATAAGAACCACAGTTGCATTGTCTGGATTTTTTGCGAGACTTTTAGAAATATTCACATCACAGTAAAATCCATTCACCAACCTTTCAAATGCTGTGATAAACCCAGAGCTTTTCTCCATCGATCGTGGTGAACTTCAGGCAATATGACTGCTCCATGAGGTAGCAATTGGCTAACTCCCTAACGAGGAGTGAAAACAAATCAGATCAAGAACTTTGGGAATTTACAGAAAATGGATAAGATTATGATGGGATAGTCAAGAGGGGGTAATGTCAATCGATTGTCATGGTCATTTACAGGGTGCAGAAGGGGTTCACCAGGATGCTGCCTGGATTAGCGGGTATGTGATATAAAGAGAGGTTGGACAAACTTGAATTGTTTTCTCTGGAGAGTCGGAGGCTGAGGGGAGACCTGATAATTTGGTAAATTAGTTTATTATTGTCACGTGAACCGAGGTACAGTGAAAAACTTTGTTTTGCATGCCATCCATACAGATCATTTCATCACATCAGTGCATTGAGGTAGCACAAGGGAAAACAATCACAGTACAGAGTAAAGTGTCACAACTGCAGAGAAAGTGCAGTGCAGGTAGACAATAAGGTGCAAGGCCATCTGGGAATCGGGTGGATAGATCAGTCACTCCTGGAGGTTGGAAGATCACCAGACTAAGTAGATTTAAAAGAACATTATTAGTAATTCTTAGAGTCATGGAATTTAGATTTAAAAGAGTCGAACAATTTTAATACAAGTAATGAGTAGATCTGCAGAAAGGAGCTTGCAATGAGTCACCACTCTCTGGCACCATCTTGCTAATTGATAGTTTTATAAAATTATGAGAGGCATAAATACAGTAGATAATGTCTTTTTCCCAGGGTAGATATGTCAAATACTTGAGGGCATAGCTTTGAGGTGAGAGGGTGAAAGTTTAAAGAAGTTGTGTGAGGCATGTTTTTTTCACTGAGAGTGGTATTTGCCTGGAACGGGCTGCTAGGAGGACTGCTCTGCCAGAGGTGATCAGTGTAACGCTATTACAGCACCAGTGACCCGGGTTCAATTCTGGCTGCTGTCTGTAAGGAGTTTGTACGTCCTCCCGGTGTCTGCGTGGGTTTCCTCCGGGTGCTCCGGTTTCCTCCCACATTCCAAAGACATACTGGTTAGGAAGTTGTGGGCATGCTATGCTGGCGCTGGAAGTGTGGTGACACTTGCGGGCTGCCCCCAGAACACTCTATGCAAAGGTGCATTTCACTGTGTGCTTCAATGTACATGTGACTAATGAAGAAATCTTATCTTGTCTTATTTGCACATCACTCCCGTTAACCTGCCATTGATCCATATGCCTTGATCTCCAAATATATCAAAAACTCCAGCTGAACACCAAAAATGTCCAGCCTTTGTGAGGGAGAATATCAATTTCCATTGCCCCTTATGTCAAATAAGATATCTTTATTAGTCACATGTACAGCGAAACACACAGTGAAATGCATCTTTTGTGCAAAGTGTTCTGGGGGCAGCCCGCAAGTGTCACCACACTTTCGGCACCAACATAGCATGCCCACAACTTCCTAACCCATACGTCTTTGGAATGTGGGAGTAGACCGGAGCACCCGGAGGAAACCCACGCAGACACAGGAGAACGTACGTGAAATGTTTCGTCAAGATTTCTCTCTGAATGACTGCTTTCATTTCACAATGCTGTCCCCTTGCTTGTGGTTTGTCCTCCAAGAGAAAAATAATTGACGGGCTGCAGGCATGGCAAGTATTTATTGCCCATCACTAATTGCCCTTGAGAAGGTGGTGGTGGTGAGCCACCCCCTTGAACTCTGCAATTCATGTGGTGAAGGTGCGCCCACTGCACTCTTGGGAAGGCAGTTCCAGATTTTTCTCTTGGAATTGACACCTAGTGAAGATTATGTCCATTGTGCCTGCAGACAGATATAAGAAAAATCCTTTCTCCATATCTATCTTACAGAATCCTCAACAAAATTATCCCTCTATCATCTACACTCAAGGTAGTGCAACCAATATTCATTCAACCTGTACCCAAATGTTAACCCTCTGAGCACTGGTGTCATTTGAAATTGAAAGACCTTTGAAACTTTGGACGATTGAGAATGTTTTTGCAAAGAGACATTTCCTCATCTTGCACTTTCCCAAACACATTAGTTTTGAAAGTGTAACTGATAAATTTTGAGCCCCGAACCTTCAACTATGGTTGACCTAACTCTTCCAGAGGCCAACTGACGCTGCTTACAATTCCCAGATCTACTGTGTTTCCCATTTCATGCAATGCCACTTTCGGAATTACGACTGGGAGGAAACCCCAGCAGTGGTATTTGCTGTGATAGAGTCGTGGAGTAATACAGCATGGAAACAGGCCCTTCGGCCCAACTTGTCCATGCCAACCAAATGTCCATCTGAGCTCATCCCATTTGCGTGCATTTGGTCTGTATCCCTCTAAACCTTTCCTATCCATGTACAAGTGTCCTTTTAAATTGTTGTTATTGTACCTGCCTCAACTACTCTCTCTGGCAGTTTGTTCCATATATGCACCACACTCTTGTGTGAAGAATTTGCCCCTCAGGTCCCTTTTAAATCGTTCCCCTCTCACTTGAAATCTATGCCGTCTTGTTTTTGATTCCCTTTCTATGGGAAAAAGACTGTGTGCATTCACTCCATCTGTGCCCCTCATGATTTTATTCACCTCTATGAGGTGATGATACAGAGGGAGTGCTGGACTTTTGTGCTTTTCAGGTGAAACATTGAGGCCTTATCCACTCTCATGGGATGTTAAAGATCCCTTGGCCTGACATAGAATCACCTACACTAATCCCATTTGCCTGCACTAGGCTCATATCCCTCTGTGCCCTACTTGTCTTCCCTTCAACGATCCAGTTCTTGAACCAACTGGCAAATCACTACAGTTTAGCAACACTATAACCAGTTTGATCATTATGCACTAAAATGGACTTTGTTTTTTGGTGCTCTTTCTTGTAAAAGTTTAAGTTTTTCTTGCGAGAATGTTGTGTCTCTGATGCCATATACCTGTGATGCTGCTGCAAGCAAGATTTTCATTACACCTGTGCACACGTGTACTTGTGCCTATGACAATAAACTCGACTTTGACTTTGACTTTCCTATCCGAGTACCTGTCCAAATGTCATTTAAACATTGTAATTCTCGCTTCCTTTATCACCTCCTCTGGCAGCTCGTTCCATATACCCACCCGACTGTATGTGAAAAACTTACTCCTCAGTTCTCCCTTAAATTTCTACCTCTCATCTTAAACGTGCCTTCTAGTTCTAGACTCCTCTCCCATTGGAAAAAGACTCTATCTATATTGTCTATGTCCCTTATGATTTTATAAACTTTTCACTCTTCAGCCTCCAATGTTCCAGCGCAAATAAGCCTGTCTTATCCAATCTCTCCTTATAACTACAAACCTCCATTTCATTGAACATCTTGGTGAATCTCTGAACACTCTGAAGAAGCGTTCTCCTTGGTGTCCTGGCCAAACGAATCCCTTATTCAACATCATAAACTAGAGCTGACTCAATCATTATTATTGCCCCTTGTGCTTTCTGTGCTAATATTGATACTGGTCCAGCACAGAATAGCGTCCAGATTTCAATGGTACTGTGAAGCAGCTCGAGGTGCTGAGCTTGTGAAACCATTGAACAGATACATAAATTCTTCGAGGGAATTGTCGGTGGCTACAGATGATTAGATTGTGCAATGTCTCCCTCTGCTGAAAAATCTGAATATAACCATCCAAAGTACAGGTTGTCCCTGGGTCACGAATGGGTTCTGTTTATCCAGAAGTCGATTTTGTCCCTAAATCAGAACGTACGCAAAAACCACCTGATATGGTATCTGCACCTCCACAGTATCATAATGAATGGCATCAAAAGCACATAAGACTGATAAGAAAGAGCAATTAAGAACCATTAAAAGTGAAGAAAGAGAGAGAGGAAACTAGTTCTGCCATTCGTCGGTATTAACGTAGGTTGGACTTTTGAATTTAGTAATATTATGGAGCTCGTTGCTATGTAGAGGTGTCCATAAGTTGGGTGTTCGTAACACAGGGATGGCGTGTGGTTTTATTAAACGAGAAGTAAGATTTTAAGGAGTTGAGAGTATAATAGATGCAACAGGAAGTTCAACCCAATGAACTCTGAGTCTCATGTCCATTCTTGTACTCACAGTCTTCCGATAACATCAGTTAATGGAACACAAGAGATGATCTGAATCCAAATGATGGAATGAGTGGTTAACATGACCACTGGGCATCTGCTGTGATTGCTTGGAGGCATATGATCATGTTGAGCCCTGGACTTTGGTTGCATGCTGGTGACAACCACTGAGGAGATCCCTGAAAGACATCTACGCATCTTGGAACTGCCCCAGAGAGGCTTTCTGCACTAGATGTCACTGCGGGAGGTTTCAAGTGGAGTTCCATTTGGAAAGGCCAGGACAATCTGGCAGCCCTCCTCAGGATCCAACTCAGGACAACAACAACTGAAGCTCGGAGCACTGTCCATTGGCAGGCTGGTAACGGTCCACCTACACTAGGGGTGGACCACCTTTGCTCTCCACAGCCCTCCTACAAAGAATAAGATCACCTCTCATTCTACTGAACTCCAAAGCACAGTGAGGGTCTCAGCAGCTTCCTGGGGCTTTATGATTTCATTAAATCACTAGTTTGATCACAGGTCTGGTCTTCTGACCACCAGCTCGCCCACGTGACCCTACGTGAATCCAGACTGTAAAGGTCCAGTTTTAACTTTACAGGGAAACAGGACAGGCAGATGGTTATGTCACTCCTAATGAATAAAGTGCACTGCTCACCGAGCATCAAACACATGATATTAATTAAAAACTAAAGAACACATAAGCATAAGAAACAGGAGTGAAAAGAGGCCATATAGTTACAGAAGCCTGCTTTGCATTCAATAAAATCATTGCTGATCTGATCTTGGCCTCAGTCTCACCTTGTAACCTGGCCTCTATAATTCAAAACGAATCTGTCCCTGCATCGGTTGTCAAGGATCTCTCCATAGCTCTCTTAGATAGAGTGTTCCAAAGATTCACAACCCTCTGAGAGAAAAAATTTCTGAGAACACATCTGCATTTTAACTAGGAGGAAAAGGCATCTGTACAGGCAGCTGGGATCATGGATCACTTTTTGCGCTCTGTAGCTGCTTTAACTTGGAAGGAGAACAAGCTTTTGGTATTGGTATTGGTTTATTATTGTCATGTACTGAGGTACAGTGAAAATCTTGTCTTACATACTGTTTGTACAGATCAATTCATCACACAGTGCATTGAGATAGTACAGAGATCAGTGAGGTAGCACAAAGTAAAAACAATAACAGAATACAGAGTAAAGTGTCACAGCTGCAGGGCAGTGCAGTGCAGGTAGACAATAAGGTGCAAAGTCACACAAGGTAGATTGTGAGGTCAAGAGTTCCATCTCGTCGTATAAGGGAACCGTTCAATAGTCTTATCACCATGGGCTAGAAGCTGTCCTTGATAAGAGGGCATGGCTTTAAGGTAATGGGTGGGAAATTCAGGGGAGATATCAGAGGGAGGCTCGTCACCCAGAGAGTGGTTGGTGCATGGAATGCGCTGCCTGGGGTGGTGGTGGAGGCTGATACGTTGGTCAAGTTCAAGAGATTGTTAGATAAGCATATGGAGGAATTTAAAATAGGGGGATATGTGGGAGGAAGGGGTTAGTTAGGCGTGGTTTAAAGGTTGGCACAACACGGTGGGCCGAAGGGCCTGTATTGTGCTGTATTTTTCTATGGTTCTATGGTTCCATAAGATATCTTTATTAGTCACATGTACATCAAAACACACAGTGAAATGCATCTTTTGCGTAGAGTATTCTGGGGGCAGCCGCAAGTGTCGCCACACTTCCGGCACCAACATATCATGCCCACAACTTCCTAACCCATACATCTTTGGAACGTGGGAGGAAACCCACGCAGACTTGGGGAGAACGTACAAACTCCTTACAGACAGCGGTGGGAATTGAACCCGGGTCGCTGGCGCTGTAATAGCGTTACGCTAACCACTACATTACCGTGCCTGCCCCATTTTTCTTGTGCCCTCAGGTTCCTATATCTTCTGCCTGATGGGAGAGGAGAGAAGAGAGAATGACCCAGGTTGGTGAGGTCTTTATTGCTGGTGGGGTGGCTGAGTGGGGCAGCTGTAGAGCCACTGCCTCATAGTGCCAGAGAAGCAGGTTCAATCCTGACCCTGGGTGCTGTCTGTGTGGAGTTTGCACATTCTCATTGAGACCGCATGGGCTTTCCCCAGATGCTCCAGTTTCCTCGCACACCCCAAAGACATGACAGTTGCTAGGTTAATTGGACACTGTAAGTTGCCCCTAGTGTGTTGGGGAATGGCAGAATCTGGGAGGGTAGATGTAGGATTGGTGTAAATGGGTCGGCATGGACTCAATGGGCTGAATGGCCTGTTCCTGCCCTGAATCTCTCTGAAGTGGGCAGGAAAGAAAACCATTTTGCTTTGTTTAGACATTCCAGGATTAGTAGGAATTGTTCCCCAAATCCCTCATAGGCTTTGAGCCAATTTCTACACCCCACCCCCATCATAATCCCACCAGTGTGCCCCAAGGCTCTGTGTATGATAAACCATTTCACCTCCACTTCCCAACATTTTGGTTCATCTGGGGATAAGGCAAGTTCTTGTAACAAATCCCTGGCTGGCATGAGCTAACTTAGCATAACTCCAGGGCACTTTAAAGGGAAAAGGATGAGGAGAAATCAATCTGCTTCTTCTGAAGCAGTCTCCTAGGACTGAAGCTGCCTTGCATCCACTCCAGTTCTGTGAATTGTGAGATGGTTCAAAAGCCCTTCTGCTGTTGTATGGCCTCTGCTTGCCATAGAGAGTTATGAATCTCAGCACCTTCCTGGATGCTCCTTCTCCATTAGGATGAACTAGGAACATCTAGGAGCATCAACTAGGATGTTCCCTAGTTAAACCACCGTTCTGAGTGGTCTTGAATCAAGAAATCCAACTTCACTGAGTATATTACATTTCAAGGAGACTTTGATAACGTCTTGAGTCATTTTATTTATGCTCCCGGAAATCTCTTGCCATGATGGAGCTCGGACTTGAGGAGGTGTTTCAGGAGTCTGGTGTTGAGTGTATGAGTAACATGGCCTGCCATTAGGGCTGGCTGGCTATAATTAAAGCCTCAATGATGGTAATGTTGGCTTGGGAGAAGGCACTGGTGCTTGTTCAGGATAGTGGATGGGATACCAATCAAGTGGAATGCTTTGTTCTGAATGATGTCAAGCTTCTTAAGTGTCGTTGGAACTGCACTCATCCAGCAAATGGAGAGTGTTCCAATGTGCTCCTGACTTATGCTGACTTTCCCCTAGTGTGTAGGTGAGAGGCAGAGCCTGTGAGGATTAATGTTGGGTTAGTGTAAATGGATGATTGAGGTGCAGTGTGGACTCAGTAGGCCAAGGGGCCTATTTCTGTCCTGTATCTCTCTGAACTGAGCAAGAAGGGCTGTTTTTTTTGAAGAGGTGACCAAGAGGGTCAATGAGGGTAGAGTATTAGATGTTATCTACATGGACTTTAGCAAGGTCCCATATGCTACAAGATGATAAGAGGCATAGATCGAGTGGACAGTCAGAGATTTTTTTCCCAGGGCGACAATGGCTAACAGGAGAGGACATAATTTTAAGGTGATTGGAGGAAGGTATAAGGGGGATGTCAGGGGTAAGTGTTTTACACAGAGAGTGGTGCTAGCATGGAACGCACTGCCTGCAGAGGTTGTGGGGGCAGATACATTAGGGACATTTAAGACACTCTTAGATAGATACATGAATGATAGAAAAATAGGGAGCTATGTGAGAGGGAAGGGTTAGATAGATCTTAGAGCAAGGTAAAATGTCGGCACAACATTGTGGGCCGAAGGGCCTGTACTGTGCTGTAGTGTTCTATGTTCTATGTTCTATGGTATGCTGGTCCGGAAGGTTCGACCACATAGGATCCAGGGTGAGCTAGCTGTCAGGGATTCAGAAGTAATGGAATTATGTGAATATAGCAGATATTAACTCAAACGAGAACCAGTCTTTAGTTCGTAATGAAAACTGCAAGCAGTAATCAGTCTGGACAGCTTTGCAAACAAACAGCACTGTCTATAGAGCACAGGCTGCTGACCCCCAGCAGGGGACTGGCTGCTCAAGAGATAGTGGTTTGCAAAGTGAAGCGACCATGAGACATTCTTGTCTGATCAGCCAAATGTAAGACAATGGGGGTCTGTTAATTGGCCTACATCAAACCAGGCAACACTGGCTAAGTTAGTTTGCACCATTGTGACCAAGATCAAGGAAGCTTCCAGACCAGACTGATGTTGTCACTTAGCACATCAAACGTGGTCACAGGCAAATTTGCTCCATCAATAGTTGGGGTACTTGTGTACTCAGAGAGTCAGCCCTCACATCATTAATTTTGGGTGTCTGGGCTCTCTGTCCTCAGAAGCTTTTAGCTTTACCATGGCAGCACAGTAGCGTAGCGGTTAGTGCGACGCTATTACATCGCCAGCGATCGGAGTTCGATTCCCGTTGCTGTCTGTAAGGAGTTTGTACGTTCTCCCTGTGTCTGCGTGGGTTTCCTCCGGGTGCTCCGGTTTCCTCCCACATTGCAAAAACATACAGGTAGGTTAATTTGGGTTTAAAATGGGCGGCGCGAACTCGTTGGGCCAGAAGGGCCTGTTACCACACTATAAATAAATTTATTTTAAAAATTTTAAAAATTTAGACCGTCCGTGTGAATTATTTTGTCCCAGCGAAGGTGTTTGAACATTCAGAGGTGTCTCCCATTGTAGATATGTAGCTCAAAGGAAGCATTGCCAGACTCAAAATATTGAAGTAAACAATGTCATTGTAGCTATTGAAATTGTATTGAATCACCTTTGATCTTAAGAGTATAAAAATTTGATGTACTTTGAGCTTGGGACCCTCTACTGAGAGGGTCTCCAGGAGAATGCTTGCTTGTCATGATGAATAAAGACCTTTATATCACCAGGTTCAGTGTCTCTCTGGTGGCTCAGATCACAGTCACATCATTTGGGGGCTTGTCTGGGATATGTTCGTGACCCACTATGTAGCCACCAACCTCAGCAGTCTAAAGGGGGTGGGGAATATTTTTTAAGTTGGCGCCAGAAGGCTCTGTTGGCGCCGGAAGCGTGACGACACTTGCAGGCTGCCCCCAGAACACTCTATGCAAAAGATGCATTTCACTGTGTGTTTCCATGTACATGTGACTAATAAAGATATCTTATCTAGTGTAGCACCCATCCTTAGATCTGTTCAGTCCAGTGACCATGGGATTAAGAAGTATCAAAGAACACGGTGGAGAGCTGAACTAGTAGATATAGAAGTGTGTGTGTGTGCGTGTGTGTGTGTGTGTGTGTGTGTGTGTGTGTATTTGTGGAAGAGACCAGCTGTCAGACAGCACTGGGTACGTAGAAGGTAGAACATAGAACACTACAGCACAGTACAGGCCCTTTGGCCCACAATGTTGTACCAACATTTTATCCTGCTCTAAGATCTATCTCACCCTTCCCTCCCACATAGCCCCCTATTTTTCTATCATTCATGTATCTATCTAAGAGTCTCTTAAATGTCCCGAATGTATCTGGCATTAGGTGCCATTAGTAGTTTGGTGAGACAGGGCCACCAGCTGTGAAAGGTAGTTACTGACCATTCAGGACACTAGAGGGGTGCGTGGAAACTCATTTGGAAGACTGCATAGCAGCGCAGTTGTTTGTGAGTGTGCGTTTGTGTGTGTTAAGAATAAGTTTGAAACTTTGGGGTTACGGAGTTTTAAATGAAAGGAACTACAGCAGGCATCAGTGGCAGAGAAGTGGGAGATTGCAGAGTCTTAGGTTTTAAGTATGTACACTTTGTTTAAGCTGGGAATTAGTGTGGAGATATTAGAAGGAGAGGTTATACCCGGCTGACATGTCGGGATGACACCTATTGAGGTCAGACAACGGCAGGTCCAGATCCTGACGACCCCAGCCAGCCCTTTACATTGATTACTACGTAGACCCTTCACCCCCGCGGAGAAGCAAAGCAGTTTGTCTGAGCTGGCCTCACTGAGTTGCCTGTGGGAAGGCAGAATTCTGACGTAAGCTGGAAGAAATGATTGAAATTCACCAGATGCACCTAAAAGACATACACGTGTTGGTTAAAGCTAAATGTCTGAAAAATATGTGGGACAGAATGGCTCAGGACATGAGGGATAGTACAGGGGTGACCAGTGGGACTGCCAGTAACAAGGAGAGATATCGTTACTTTAAGGGGAAAGTGAGGCAGCGACTGGGGAGGGTAAGGTGAGAGTAACTGGGGAATGATAACGTGAGTGGTTCAGAGAGCTGATGAGCTCGTCATGGACTATGGGGAGCGAAAATAGAGAGCCTATGAGGAATATTGAGGGCTGGACAATCCAGGGAGGGATGATCATTTCCCTTTGCAACGAGATCCTTGACTTACTGACCAACAGACCGCAATCAGTGAGGATAGACATCAACACCACCGCCACAATAATTCTCAACACTGGTGCCCCACAAGGCTGCATCCTTAGTCCCCTACTCTACTCCAATATGACTGTGTTACCAGATTCTGCTGTAACTCCATCTACAACTGCTCTGTCTGTGACCTGAAGAATCTGCAGAGAATTGTGGACACAGCTCAGCACATCATGGACACCAGCCTCCCCTCCATAGACACTGTCTACACTCTCGCTGCCTCGGTAAAGCAGCCAGCATAATCAAAGACCCCATCCACCCGAGTCATTCTCTCTTCTCCTCTCTCCTGCCGGGCAGAGATACAAAAGCCTGAAAACATGTACCACCAGGCTCAAGGACAGCTTCCATCACCCTGTTATAAGACTATTGAACGGTTCCCTTATATGATAAGATGGACTCTTGACCTCACAATCTACCTTGTTATGACCTTGCACCTTATTGTCTGTCTGCACTGGCATGCCTTATTGGCATGGTAGTGAAGCAGTTAGCATAACGCTATTGCAGTGCCACTGTCTGTAAGGAGTTTGTATGTTCTCCTCGTGACTGCATGGGTTTCCTCCCATATTCCAGAGATGTATGGGTTAGGAAGTTGTGGGCATGCTATGTTGACGCCGGAAGCGTGGTGACACTTGTGGGCTGCCCCCAGAACACTCTACGCAAAAGATGCATTTCACTGTGTGTTTCGCTGTACATGTGACTAATGAAGAAATCTTATCTTATCTTATTCTGCATTCTGTTATTGTTTTACCATGTACTACATCAATGCATTGTGTAATGAATTGATCTTTTTGAACGGTACGCAAGACAAGTTTTTCACTGTGCCTCGGTACAAGTGACAATAATAAACCAATTTCAAATTAATCCAATCTTCCTGAAAATGCTGAAGGAAGGGCTTGGCGATAGCAGTGGGGTCGACCTACTCCGCGATCGTATCATGGGCTGAGGAGATAAACCGGAGGAGGGGGAAGAGAGGTTGTAAGGTGGGTGTGGTAAATGTAGCTCAACACAGAGGACTTGCTTTGTGTGCCAGTGACCTGGGGACTTGGCGAGGGAGTGCCACACTGGACCCAAGAAGACAAGGGAGATGGTATGTAATAGTTGTGGCCTCCCAGGTCATGGTTGGAGGCAGTGTTCTAATAAGGGTGTGAGAGTCTCTCATCAAATCAGGCAGAAACCATAACATTGTCGGCAGGCATGGTGGTGTAGCAGTTAGCGCAACGCTATTACAGTGCCAGCGACCCGGACTCCACTCCAGCCGCTGTCTGTTAGGAGTTTGTACGTTCTCCCTGTGACTGCATGGGTTTCCTCCGGGTGCTCTGGTTTCCTCCCACATTCCAAAGACGTACGGGTTAGGAAGTTGTGGGCATGCTATGTTGGCGCCAGAAGCATGGCGACACTTGCAGGCTGCCCCCAGAGCACTCCACGCAAAAGATGCACTTCACTGTGTGTTTCGATGTACATGTGACTAATAAAGAAATGTTATCTCACCTGTCTGATCTGACTGCCAACCAGATCATAGAACTAGTGAAGACGGCATCCAGATCAGACAGATGGCTGGTGGCAGCCTCCACGGTCACCCACAGATGTACACAAAAGGTTTATTAGGGAGCCAGCAATGCAACATGTCAGTAGACACAGGGTCATCAGTATCGATAACTGATCTACCATTGCCCACAAATGGCAAGATGATTTATATGACCAGTGCAGTAGGGGAAACAATGAGAACAGAGAGAAGTTAGCCTCAGGTACTTGAGATAGAGGGAGTGCAGCTTCTGGTAGATTTCTGGGGATGTCCAAACAATGAGGGTACTCTCCTGGGTGCAGATACATGGAGTCAGGCAGATGCTCTCATGGACTCAGGAAGGGACAGATTACATGGATGAGTCCGGGTCAGCAAACACATATGATCCACAGAGCAGACAACTTGGCCACAGCAGCCCTGATAAGTGGGGACAGGAGACAGGATGATGTGTGTGAATCGTGTCAGGAGGTCCTGAGGGTAGGGGCCAAATACAGAGAAGAAGTGTTAGAAGCAGTGAAGTTGCCTGCAGAGATAGCAACAATTAAAGTAGAGACACACCAGAAAGGGAATGAGTGGGAAGATCTCAGGGCAAAAAGGGCAGCAGAAGAACAAGAGGTGACAGAAAATGTAACTGTAGAAGAATAAACAACTGAAGCCAATTTGGTGAGATTACATGGAGATGTGAAGGACCGTTGTAACCAGGTTCAAATATTGAGGGACCAAGCAAAACAGCAGCAACACATTGCTGATCAGAGAGAGCCAGAGGGTGAGAAGGTAATCCCCCCATAGCTGGGTGGCCAATTGGCTTGTTGGTAGGAGGCAGAGGGTGGTAGTGGAGGGTTGTCTTTCAGGTTGGAGGACTGTGAACAGTGGTATGCCACAAGGATGGGTGCTGGGTCCTCTTGTTTATCATATAAAGTCATAGAGTCATAAAGTACTACAGCACAGAAACAGGCCCTTAGGCCCATTGAGTCCATGCCGACTTGATCTTCTGCCTAGTCCCATCTACCTGAACCCGGACCATATCCCTCCAAACCCCTCCCATCCATGAACCTATCCAAACCTCTCTTAGATGTTACAATTGAATGTGCATCCACCACTTCCGCAGGCAGCTCGTTCCACACTCGCACCACCCTCTGAGTGAAGTAGTTCCCCCTCAGATTCCCCTTAAACATTTCACCTTTCACCCTAAACCTATGACCCCTACTTCTGGTCACACCCAACCTGAGGGGATAAAGCCTGCATGCATTCACCCTATCTATACCCCTCATAATTTTGTAAACCTCTATAAGATCTCCCCTCATTCTCCTGTGCTCCAGGGAATAAAGTCTTAACCTATTCAACCTTTCCCTATAACTCAGGTCCTCAAGTCCTGGCAACATCCGTGTAAACTTTCTCCACACTCTTTCAAGCTTATTGACATCTTTCCTATAGGTAGGTGTCCAGAACCACACACAATACTCTAAATTCGGCCTCACCAACATCTTGTACAACTTCAACCTAACATCCCAACTCCGGTACTCAATTCACTTATTTATGAAGGCCAATGTGCCAAAAGCTCTCTTGATGACCCTATGTACCTGTGATGCCACTTTCAAGGAACTATGCACCTGTATTCTCAGGTCCCTCTGTTCTACCTCACGCTTCAGAGCCCAACCATTCACTGTGAAAGTCCTACCCTGGTTTGTCCTCCCAAAGTGCAACACCTCACACTTGTCTGCATTAAATTCCATCTGCCATTTTTCAGCTCATTTACTTAGCTGTTTAAGATCACACTGCAGGCTTTGTTAGCCTTCCTCGCTGTCCACTACGCCTCCAATCTTAGTGTCATCTGCAAATTTGCTGTATATATCCATGATTTGGATGAGAATGTGAATGCATGGTGAGTAAGTTTGCTAATGACACCAAAATTAGTGGCATATTGGCAACTGGGAAAGTGGGAAAGATGGAATTAACTCAGAGTGCAAAGTGATGCAATTTAGGAAGTTAAGCCAGGGCAAGACACCCATGGTAAATGGCAGGGCCCTGGGGAGTGTTGTTGAACAGAGAGACCTGTACTTTTCAACGGACCTCTTATATGATAAGGGTGAACTCTTGATTTCTCAATCTACCTCGTCATGGCCTTGCACCTTATTTATCTGCATGAACTGCACTTTCTCTGTAACTGTAAACACTATATTCTGCATTCTGATATTATTTTCCTTTTGTACTACCTTGATGTACTTATGTATGGAATGACTTGTCTGGGTGGCATGCAAACAAAACCTTTTCACTGTATCTTGGTACATGTGACAATAATAAAACAATTACCAATTACCTTGGGGTACACATACATAGTTCCCTGAAAATGGGAAAACATAAGGGTGGTGAGGAAGACATATGCACGCTTACTTTCATCGGCTGAGGCATTGCGTATTAGAGTTGTAATCTCATGTTACAATTGTACAAAGTGTTGCTCAGGCCACACTTGGGAGTTCCTGTCACCACACTATACAATGGATGTGATGAAGCTAGAGAGGGTGCAGATAGGATTCAGGTGGAGCGCTTGTTATCAGGAGAGATTGGATAGGCTTGGGTTGTTTTCCCTGGAGCGAAGAAGGCTAAAAGGTGAAATGATAGCGGTTTATAAAATTATGAAAGGCACAGATAAAGATCCAGCGTCTGTTTCCCATGGTAGGGGAGTCTAAAACTAGTGGGCATATGTTTCAGATGAGAGGAACAAGGTTTAAAGGAGGTCTGACAGGTAGTTGGTGTCTGGAATGAGCTGCCAGAGGAGGTGATGGAGGCAGGAACAGTAACAACATTTAAGAGACATCTGGACAGGTACTTGAATGAGCAGGGCACAGAGGCAGATGGAATGAATGCAGATAAGTGGGATTAGCACAGATGCGGTGGGCCAAAGGGTCTATATCTCTGCTGTACAACTCTATGACCCTATCTCTATGACTTCCAATGAACTCTCCTCTTCCCAGAGGAGGGAGCAGAAGTCATGGGTTTATACCAGAAGTACTTATCTACGAATGGTTAGTATCCTGACAATAAAAGAACCAACACAAGTTAATAAGATCATAAAAGCAGGCAAAGCAATAGGCTTTCATGACAGAAGAATAAAATAGAAAATTCAACAAGATTCAACACTACTCTCCGACTAGAGGAGAGGCAGTACTGGACCTGGTACTAGGCAATGAGCCTGATCAGGTTTGTCACGAACCAGCAACAAAAGAAACACACTGAGCATGATTCAGTGTTAAAACTATTTTATTAATCACTACTTATGATAATACATAAAATAAAAGTAAAAATGTTAGTTCGTTAGAATTCAAAAATGTTAAACCTCGAACGTTAACCCCAAAACTAAACTCTTCGTGTGTGTGTGTGGCAAAGTCCAAAACTCCCAGTTCCGGAATGGTTCTTAAACTTCAGTTCCGCAAGCCATAAGGTGAAACATGAGCAAGGGCTTCTTCAACAACCACTGTTGTCTGAAGATAAGACGTAGATGTAGAGAACATAGGGAGAGTAAATACGAGATCCAAATGTTCCACGATGGAACCCCAGCGACACTTCAGTGTTTACTCGGTAGTGACTTCCTCACCCCGAAAAGCATCCGAACCGTGGTCGTCCACACACATATACCTGTTTCCTTCTACAGGTCAGCAACAAAGTGAACTCCACCGGATTACTTCCAACTTCCATACATGGATTTCAGTGGCAGACACAGTTATTGTTTCTCATCCATCGATAGAGAACACTAGCAGGCTGGTGTCTCTCTCCCTTCTCTCTCTCTCTCTCCTTCTTCTTCTTCTACAACGTCATTACGTCCTTTGTCTTCTATTGACGTAAGCACGCCCCACACACACATACACACAGTCTCTATCTTAAAGGGACTTTCACTGAGTCCGTAACAGGTTTCGGATCTCTTGGTGGGAGAACATTTTGGAGATAGTGACAATGAATCTTTGACCTTTACCATAGCCTTGGAGAGGGATAGGAGCAGACGATATGGGAAAGTATTTAACTGGGGGAGGGGGGAAATTATGATGCTATTAGGCAGGAACTTGGGAGCGTAAATTGGGAACAGATGTTCTTGGGGAAGTGCACAGCGGAAATGTGGAGGATGTTTAAGGAGTACTTGCATGGGGTTCTGGATAGGTTTGTCCCATTGATGCAGGGTGAGGATGGTAGAGTGAAGGAACCGTGGTTGACAAGAGATGTAGAATATCTTGTCAAGAGGAAGAAAGAAGCTTACATAAGGTCCTTGGCGACTAGGATCAAGGAAAACCCCAAGACATTCTACACGTACGTGAACAATAAAAGGATAACTAGAGTGAGGGTAGGACCGATCAGGAATAAAAGAGGAAACATGTGCCTGGAGTCGGAAGAGGTAGGGGAGGTCCTTAATGAATACTTTGCTTCAGTATTCACCAGAGAGAGAGACCTTGACATTTGTGAGGATAGCGTATGACAGGCTGATATGCCAGGGCATGTCGACGTGAGGAAAGAGGATGTGCTGGAACTTTTGAAAAACATGAAGATAGATAAGTCACCAGGGCCAGACAGGATATATCCAGGGTTATAACGGGAAGCAAGAGAAGAGATTGCTGCGCCTTTGGTGACAATCTTTGCGTCCTCATTGGCCACAGGAGTAGTTCCAGATGATTGGAGGTTGGCAAATGTTGTTCCTTTGTTTAAGAAAGGGAGTAGGGATATCCCTGGGAATTACAGACCAGTGAGTCTTACTTCAGACTCTGGGGAAATTACTGGGGAACATCCTATGGGCATTTGGAGAAGCATAGGCTGATTAGGGACAGTCAGTATGGCTTTGTGAGGGACAGGTCATGCCTCATGAGCCTGATTGAATTATTTGAGGATGTGACAAAGCACATTGATGAAGGTAGAGCAGTGGATGTGGTGTACATGGATTTTAGTAAGGCAATTGATAAAGTTCCTCATGGAAGGCTCATTCAGAAAGTCAGGAGGCATGGGATCCAGGGAAACTTGGCTATGTGGATTCAGAATTGGCTCACCCATAGAAGACAGAGGGTGGCGGGAGATAGAGCATATTCCGCCTGGAGGTCGGTGACCAGTAGTGTTCCGCAGGAATCTGTTCTGGGATGCCTGCTTTTTATAAATGACTTGGATGAGGATGTGGAAGGGTGGGTTAGTAAGTTTGCTGATGATACAAAGGTTGGTGGTGTTGTGAATAGTGTAGAAGATTGCTGTAGATTACAACAGGACATTGATAGAATGCAGACCTGGGCTGAGAAGTGGAAGATAAGAGTTCAACCCAGATAGGTGTGAAGTGATATACTTCGGGAGATCAAATATGAAGGCAGAATACAAGGTTAATGGCAGGACTCTTAGCAGTGTGGAGGAACAGAGGGATCTTGGGGTCCACGTCCATAGATCCCTCAAGCTTGCCATGCAGGTTGATAGGGTTGTTAAGAAGGCATATGGTGTTGGCCTTCATTAGTTGGGGTATTGAGTTCAAGAGCTGCGAGGTAATGTTGCAGTTCTATAGAACTCTGGTCAGACCACACTTGGAGTATTGTGTTCGGTTCTGGTCGCCTCATTATAGAAAGGATGTGGAAGCTGTAGAGAAGGTGCAGAGGGGATTTACAAGGAAGTTGCCTGGATTGGACAGCATGTCTTATGAGGATATGTTGAGTGAGCTAGGGCTTTTCTCTTTGGAGCGAAGGAGGATGAGACGTGACTTGATAGAGGTGTACAAGATGATAAGAGGCATAGATCGAGTGGACAGTCAGAAACTTTCTCTCAGGGTGACAATGGCTAAGACGAGGGGACATAATTTTAAGGTGACTGGAGGAGGGTATGGGGGGATGTCAGGGGTAAGTTTTTTACACAGAAGGTGGTGCGTGCGTGGAACGTTCTGCCAACAGAGGTTGTGGGGGCAGATACATTAGGGGCATTTAAAAGACTCTTAGAAAGACACATGAATGATAGAGAAATGGGGGGCTATATGGGAGGGAAGGGTTAGATAGATCTTAGAGCAGGATAAAACGTCGGCACTACATTGTGGGCCGAAGGCCCTGCACTGTGCTGTAACGTTCGATGTTCCATGTTATGTTGTATGTTTCCGATTGAGGAACGCTTGGATTGACTTATTTGGTACGCACTTAGCTACTGAGTCCTTGAATATGGATCAGTCCACTGATTTGAAGCAGTCACGTAGAAGCCTATCTCGGTTGGTTTTACAATAACCTTGAGGTTTCATTGCCGTAATTGCCATTTCCTAGTTTTGTTTTTATTTTGAAGTTCCAGATCCTAAACTGAATTTAATATTGGAAACTGCCATGGTGAGATTTGAACTCTGTTCTCCGCATTGTTAGTCTAAGCCTCTGGGTTACAAAATCAGGTAATTTAATCACTGCACCACCATGTACCTAATTTCAAAACCACAGTATCTCTCCACAGACCCAGTGGGCATTTGCAGCATTTACTGCAAATGTGTATCTTCAGCTGAGCAAAGACCATTCTTTTCTCTCTTAACTCCTTGGCACTTGCCTGCTATTAAAACAATGTCACACGTTGTTCCATTGAAGGCATCCACTGGGATGTACGAACATAGATACCAGGCATTTATCCTTCACAGTCTGTTCTGCTATTACCCAGTCAGAGCTAAACTGCATTTCTAATGTAGTTAAAAATGCAATGCTTGTTTCAATATTTTTGCATTAATGTTGAAGAGACATAGAGTTGTACAGCACAGAAGCAGGCCCTTCTGCCCATCATGTCTATGCAGAGCAACAAGTACTCACCTTTTCCTAAACATAATTAGCTGGAGGAACTCAGTGGGCCAGGCCGAATCTGTCAGTTTCTCTCAGTTTCTCCACCTCCTGTGCATCTGTTCTTGAGTTGGTGGCTTTCCAATCCAAGACATCCTTTTTCAAGAAAAGTGGCTTCCCCTTGATGGAGCCCTCACCCGCATCTCCTCCATTTCTCGTACCTGTTCTCCTTTCCACCCAGCTCCCCCCCATACTGAGGAAAGGTAGAGTTCCCTTTGTCCTTACCTTTCAGCCTACCATACTCCACATCCAGCTCATCATAGAACATAGAACATTACAGCACAGTACAGGCCCTTCCGCCCACAATGCTGTACTGACATTTTATCCTGCTCTAAGATCTATCTAACCCTTCCCTCCTGCATAGCCCCCCATTTCTCTATCATTCATGTGGCTATCTAAGAGTCTTTTAAATGTCCCTAATGTATCTGCCCCCACAACCTCTGCCGGCAGTGCGTTCCACGCACCCACCACTCTCTGTGTAAAAAACTTACCTCTGACATCCCCCTTATACCTTCTTCCAATCACCTTAAAATTATGCCCCCTCGTGTTAGCCATTGTCGCCCTGGGAAAAAGTCTCTGACTGTCCACTCGATCTATGTCATCCTCTGTCATTTTCACTTCCTGAAACACGATACCACCACCAGTGTTACATACCAGCAACAATAGAAACACACCGAGTCATGTATAAGTGTTAGAAACTATTTTATTAATAACCACTTGTGATAATAAGAAAAGTAAAAACGTTAGACATCAAACATAATCCCCAAAACTAAACTCTAGGTGTATGTGTGTGGCAAATTCCCAAACTCCAAGTCTAGGAATAGTTCTCAAAGTTCAGTTCAGCGAGTCATAAGGTGAAACGTGAGCAAAGGTTTTTGCAAAACCACCGATGACTGAAGAGAAAACGTAGAGAGAAAAATTACAAAATCCACATGTTCCACGATGGAACTCATATGATACCTCAATCTCCAATGATCTCCACTGCTTTGTTCTGAAGTATCTGCCACCCCGAAGGCATTCGATACGTGGCCACCCACAGAAATACCTGTTTCCCACTACAGGCTAACGACAGTGGACTCCACTTGATTGCTCCAAAGATCCAATTATTAGATTGCAGAGACAGATGCAGCTATTGTTCTTCATCCATTGTTACAGAGACCAGCAGTCAGTCTCTCTCCCTCCCTCTCTGTTTCTCTCTCTCTCTCTCCTCTCTCCAACTCACTTCTACTCTCACTGAGCAAAACAGCCAGCATGTTGTTATTTCTTGCTGTCGTGATGATACCACACACACACTACTCCTCTACTGTCCAGGTGCCTTAAAGGGGCATTCACCAAATAGCAACCTGACTCGTAACACCAGTCATATCTTCACCTCGCCACCCCTTCCTGCTTTCTACAGGGACCATTCTCTCCATGACTCCCCTCTTCACTCATCCCTACCTGACCCCCAGGTACTCACCCCTGCAACTGTAAGAGGTGCAACACTTGTCCCTCATCAGCATCCACGGACCTGACCCACATGAGGCAGAGATTCACATACACCTTTCCTCATACACTTTTCTCCTATTGCATTCAGGCTCCCGTTGTGGTCTCCTCTACATCGGCAAGACCAAGCACAGACTAGGCGACCACTTTGCCAAGCACCTGCACTCTGGCCATCCACAATGGCCATCTCAAGCTTCCAGTTGCAAGCCAGTTTAACTCCCCTCCCTATTCCTACACCAACCTGTCCATCCTTGGCCTCCTTGTGACCAAACACAACCTAGAGGAACAGCACCTCATATTCTGACTGGGTCATCTACAACCCAACAGAATGAACACTGAATTCCCTAATTTCAGGTAACCTGCACCCACTCTGTCCCTTTTCTCACTCCTCCTGATCTACCCAGGTCCTCTCGCACTCACGCCCCCCTACTTTCCAACCAAACCCCCAGAACCCTGTTACCCTCCCCCACCTGGGTCCATCTGCCGATCACCCACACACTCAACCTAGGGGAGGTGGTAGGTGGATTCCCTACCCCTCCCCTCACTGTTTCCATCTGCTCACCCTACCTCCCTTATCCGGTTCCTCTCTTCACCTTCCTCTCCTGTCAGATTCCACCATCTGCAGCCCTTTTGTTGCCTCCACCCGTCACCTCCCGGCCTCTGTCGCTCCCTCAAGCCTTCCCTGGCCCACCTGGCTCCATCTGCCCATCAATCCTTCCTCACCTGGATCGACCTATCAGTTGCCAGCTCCTGCCTCACCCCTCCCCCTCCCCTTTTTATACTGGTCAGTTCCCCTTCACATTCTCAATCCTGAGGCGACGTTTCGGGTCGACAATTCCTTTCCCTCCACAGATGCTGCCTGACCCGTTGAGTTCCTCCAACAGGTTGTTTTTTGATCCAGATTTCAGCATCTGCCGTCTTTTATGTCTCCATCTATCCATAATCCCATTTACCAGCACTTAGTCTGCAACCTTCTGTGCACTGGTAATTCAAATACTTGTCTACATACCTCATAAATGTTGACCCACCACCCCCTCAGGGCATGCATTCCAGATTCCAATGCCCCCTGGGTGGAAAGCTGTTTCCTCAGATCCCTTTTCTATCTTTATTAGTCACATGTACATTGAAACGCTCAGTGAAATCCATCTTTTGCGTAGAGTGTTCTGGGGGCAGCCCGCAAGTGTCACCACTCTTCCGGCGCCAACATAGCATGCCCACAACTTCCTAACCTGTACGTCTTTGAAATGTGGGAGGAAACTGGAGCACCCGGAGGAAACCCATGCAAACACGGGAGAACGTACAAATTCCTAACAGACAGTGGCTGGAATTGAACCCGGGTTGCTGGCACTGTAATAGCGTCACTCCAACCGCTACACTACCGTGGTTATTCTCTACACTACCGTGGTTATTCTATGCAAACTCCCTTAACCCTTTTAATTCACAGCATCTTCATTTAGTTTTTGTCCCAACAGAGAACAAAAGCTGGGACATTTTACTTAAAGCAAATAAAGGCAGCTGCTGGAAACTTGTCTCTGTATCTTAAAATTACTTCTGTCTCCAACTTTTCCCATTTCTGATGAAAGACCTCTCCAAAACTTCTACTTCCTTAGAAGCTTAAGGAGATTCGGCAGGTCATCAAAGACTCCAATAAACTTCCACAGATGTACAGTGGAGAGCATTCTGACTGGTTGCATCACCGCCTGGTACAGAGGCTCCAATGTAAAGGAACACAAGAGGCTACAGAGAGTGCTGGACTCAGCCAGTTCCACCATGGGTACAGCTCTCCCTAGCATCAAGTACATCTATAAGAGGCAATGTCTCAGGAAGGCAACATCCATCATTAAGGACACCCACCATCTGGGCCATGTCCTCTTCTCGATGCTGCCATCAGGCAGGAGGCACAGGACCCTGAAGACTCACACCTCTGGGTTCAACAACAGCTTCTTCCCCACTGCCATCAGGTTCTTGAACTGACCTGAAAAACCAAAATTCTACCTTGGACTATATTTCCTTCAACATGCACTAATGTCTTAATATTTATATTTGTTTATTTTGTCATGTAAATTATGTATATACTTATGTTGATTTAAGTTTGTTAACTGATGTTTGCCATGTTTGTAATGTACGGCACTGCTGCTGCAAAAAGCTAGTTTTCATGGCATTTATACCTTGCATATGCATGCCTATGACAATAAACTTGAACTTGATAAACGAGATCATTGACCTGAACCATTAATTGTCACGTTATTCATTATTCCAGTTCATTCTGCGCTGTCAGCCTCCTGCACTTCCTCAAACTGCAGGAGGAACTCAGCGGGTCAGGCAGCATCTGAGGAGGGAAATGGACAGCTGACGTTTCAGGTTGAAACCCTTCATCTGGACTGAAAGAGTAGAGGGGAGATAACCAGTATAAAGAGGTGAGGATGGGGGGGGGGGGGGGGCAAGAGCTGGAAAGTGGTAGGTGGATCCAGGTGAGGAGGGGTGATTGGCAGATGGAGTCAGGTGAAGGATTGATTTCTCTTACCTTCCACAAATATTCCTTTATGTTCTCCCCTACCTTTCCCACTTGCTATGCACCTTAAACCCTTTTTTAAGTTCTTAACATTTCCCAGTTCTGATGACAAGTCTGTGACCTGAAACATCAACCGTTTCTGTTGCCTGACCTGCTAAGTATTTCCAACATCTGCAGTTTGCCCAAATCTGTATAGATCTGTGATATTGGAGGAGTTGGGAGCATTGTGTCTAATTCTAGGCACGGTACTTTGGAAGGCTGTCAGGATGATGGAGAGGGGACAGAAGACTTGAACCATACCAGGGCTGAGAGACATTGTCTTCTATTGGCAGTTCAGATTCTGATGCTGTTGTTTTTAGAGCAGTGAAGTTAATGTGAGATCTAATAGAGGTACTCAAAGCTATGAACGGTTCTTATTTACTTATTATGACACCGCAGGAGATCATTAGCCTATTGCCTTCACACTGGCTCCCAGCAGAGCAATCTCATCCTTCTCATTCCTCTTTTCTTTTCCCTGTAGCCCTAAAACATATTCTCTCTCACATAACAATTAACTCCCATTTGATTATTTTGCCACTTACTAGGGGATAGTTTACAGCTGCCAATTAACCTACCAGCCCACACTTCTTTGGGCTGTGGGAGGAACCTTGGTGAAACCCATGCAGTCATGGGGAGAATGTGCAGACTCCACACAGACGGCACCCGAGGTCAGAATCAAACCCAGATCTCTGGAGTCATAGAGTCGTGGAGTCATAGAGCAATGCAGCAGGGCCAAACTTTTTCATGCCCACCAAGCTGCCTAACAGATAGTCGAACTTGCCTACATTTGGCCCATATCACTCTAAACCTTTCCTATCTATGTAACTGTCCAAATGCATTGTAAACATTGTATTTGTACCCACCTTTACCACTTCCTCTGGCAGCTTGTTCCATATACCTACTACCCCCTTTTAAATCTTTCCCCTCTCACCTTAAACCTATGTTCTCTAGTTCTGGACTCCCCTACCCTGGGGAAAAACCATGATCATTCACCTTATTTCTGTCCCTCACAATTTTATAAATAACTGTAACGTCCCTAGAGCTCTCTGGCAGCAGCATCAACTGACGGAGTTATACAGGAAAATTACCTGTAGTGGCAGAAGAGTTGAAATCCAGAGGACATGGATTTGCTGTTAACTGAACTGAAGAGACAATTTATTTTTGCCTGGATTTGTGATCTGGATTCCACTGCCTGGGAAGGTTTCTGGAAGCAGATTCAATAGTAACCTTAAAAAGAGAATGGATAAATACTCGATGAGACAAATTTACAAGGCTATGGGAACAGAGGAGCAGACTGAAGTTGTGTTTGTCTCTTCCAAGGAGGCAGCCTAGGACATTGGGCTTTGTTAATCCATGATTTTCCAGTCACCACCAATTGAGATAAGATATAAGATATCTTTATTAGTCACATGTATATCAAAACACACAGTGAAATGCATCTTTTGTGTAGAGTGTTCTGAGGGCAGCCCGCAAGTGTCGCCACACTTCCGGCGCCAACATAGCACGCCCACAACTTCCTAACCCGTACGTCTTTGGAATGTGGGAAGAAACCGGAGCACCCAGAGGACACGCAGTCACAGGGAGAACGTACAAACTCCTTAGAGATAGTGGCTGGAATTGAATCTGGGTCGCTGGCGCTGTAATAGTGTTACGCGATCCACTACACTACCATGTATTAACTCCAACTGGCACAGTTAGTCAGCTGGTCTATTCCTTGGAGTGTAGAAGAATGAGCGATGACCTTAGTCAAACATATAAGGTCTTAAGGGGGCTTGACAGGGTAGATGTTGAGATGTTTCCCCAAGTGGGAGAGTCGCAAATGAGGGGACACAAGCTACAAAATAAAGGGCCGGTCATTTAAAACTGAGGTTTGTGGACATATCTTCTCTCAGAGGGGAGTGAATCTCCAGAATTCTCTGCCCTCAATTGGTAGTAGAAGCCAGATCGTCAGATATATTTAAGGTGGTGACAGATAAATATTTGAAAGATTGAGAAGTTGAGGGCTGGAGGGAACTGGCACAGAAGAGGAGTTGATGCCAGCATAGGGCAGCTGTGATCATATTGAGTGGCAGGGCAGGTTTGAGGGGCTGAGTGGCCTACTCCTGCTCCTATTGTATTGTGTTCTTGTGATAAAGGATTCTGATACCAAAAAATGCAGGACAAGTATTGCCCAATCAATCAACTCTCAATCATCAGCAAAATGATGGAAGGTGTCGACAATAACACTATCAACAATACCCTTATACGATGAGATGGACTCTTGACCTCACAATCTACCTTGTTTGACCTTGTACCTTATTGTCTACCTGCAATACACTTTCCCTGTAGCTGTGACACTTTACTCTATATTCTGTTATTGTTTTTACCCTGTACTACCTCAATGCACTGTGTAATGAATTGATCTGCATGCAAGACAAGTTTTTCACTATACCTTGGTACAAGTGACATTAATAAACCAATATCAATACCAACACCAATAATCTGCATGAGAACCAACCTCCCCTCCATGGACTCTGTCTATATTTCTTGCTGCCTTGGGAAAGCAGCCATTATAATAAAGGACCCCTCCCACCTCAGTCATTCTCTCTTCTCACCCCTGCCATCGGGCAGAAGATAGACATACCACCAGGCTCAAGCTCTATCCCACTGTTATAAGACTCTTGAATGGACATCTTGTACAATAAAGGTGAACTCTTGATTTTTCAATCTGCATCGTCATGGCCCGTGCACCTTATTTGTCCACCTGCACTGTACTTTCTCTGTAACTGCAACACTACATTTTGTATTCTGTTATTGCTTTTCCCTTTGTAATATCTTGATGTACTTATGTTTGGAATGATCTGTATGGATGACAAGCAAAACAAAATTTTCTGCTGTATATTGGTACTTATGACAATAGTAAAACCAATTACCAATTATTAGTCTCACCTATATGAGGTTTCATCAGGACTACTCAGCTCTAGACTTTATCATAACCTTGGATAGACTCTGACCTCACGATCTACCTTGTTGTGACCTTGCACCTTATTGCACTGCACTTTCTCTGTAGCTGTGACACTTTACTCTGTACTTTTATTGTTTTTACCTGTACTACATCAATGCACTCTGTACTAACTTAATGTAACTGCACTGTGTAATGAATTGACCTGTACAATCAGTTTGTAAGACAAGCTTTTCACTGTACCTTGGTACAAGTGACAGTAATAAACCAATACCAATAATAAACCAATACCACCAAAGACATACGGGTTAGGAAGTTGTGGGCATGCTATGTTGGCGCCGGAAGCGTGACGACACTTGCGGGCTGCCCCCAGAATACTCTACACAAAAGATGCATTTCACTGTGTGTTTTGATGTATGTGTGACTAATAGAGAAATCTTATCTTATCTTAAGGTCTGAAGCTGCCTTTGGTACTTCAGCAACTCCAGCTACTTCATTGCAAGTTTTCAATGTTTTTAGATTTAGTCATGGTTTTTTAAGTTCAGGTTTAGTGTTTTCTGGCCACCTGATTGCACATTCAGTCTGGTCCGTCAGTGTCACCCTGCACCTAGTGTCAAGGTCAAATGTCACCTGGCTGTCCTTGTACACGTCACTGAAAGCACAGTGCAGAGGACAATTAGAAAGGCAAAAAGATCTATTGGTCTTCATTGCATGAGGATTTGAGAACAAGAGCAAAGATGTCTTGTGTTCGAAGCTTTGTTAAGACCATACATGGAGTATGTGTAAAGTGCTGTATTCTTCCGAAAAAAAGAGAGGAAATGCAGCAAATGTTCATCAGACTGGTTCCTGTGATGGTAGATCTGACATAGAAGGAGATATTGAGTAAACTTGTTCAAGTGTTTGGAAGCATGAGAGGTGACCTTATGGATAAATACAAAATTGTCAGAGGGATTGACAGGGAGAATACTCCCCTGGCTATGGAATTTATAATTAATGTTTACTGTCTTGAAATAAGGGGTAGGTCATTTAAGGCTGAAATGAGGTGTAATTTCTTCTTTGTCGAAAAAAAATATAAATTGAGTGATCGCTTTGTACAACACTTCCAACAAATGGGACGAGGTTAGATGGGTGTCTTGGTAGGCATGAACGAGTTGGGGGTGAAGGGCCTGTTTCCGTGCTGTTTAACTCCATGACTCCCATTCCATCCACAAACTTGACCATAATCTTCCAGTCACCTGTCACTTTGATTTTCTGCCCCACTCACACTCTAACTAGAACACTTTGCACTGAAATGGACTTTGTGTTTTTTTTTGTTCTAATTGTGTTCTTTCTTGTAAAAATGGTGTATAATTTATGGTTAGTTTATATTTTTCTTCTGAATGTTGTACCTCTAATGTTATATGCCCGTGATGGTGCTACAAGTAAGTTTAACACTGCACCTGTGCATACACATATGACAATAAACTCGACTTGACTTGAAATACACAGAAAACCCCCCACAAGTACACAAAAATACAAAAGACACATATAAATACACAGAAATACATATATGAACCCACACATACACATAAAATAACAGGGAAAAACACACTCAAATATATAATACATAAATACACACATTCCTGTTTAGGGAAGTATAAAAAACATATGTTTCCCCACAGATCCACAAATCAATCCACAAAACACTGGAGGAAATCAGCAGGTCAGGCAGCATCTATAGAGGTTAATGGATAGTTGACATTTCGTGTGGAGACCCTTCAACCAGTCCTGATGAAATATATAATGCATAAGTACACACATTCCTGTTCAGGAAAGCATAAATACATATGTTTCCGCACAGACACACACGTATCGATACGCAAAAATTGCTGGAGGAACTCAGCAGGTCAGGCAGCATCTATGGAGGGAAATGAACAGTCGACATTTCAGGCCGAGACCCTTCGTCGGGGCTGGTCTCAACCCAAAAACGCTGATTGTCCATAGATGCTGCCTGACCTACTGAGTTCCTCCAGTGTTTTGTGTGTGTTGCTCCAGATTGCAGCATCTGCAGAATCTCGTGTCCACAGGTCCTCCAGTTTCCCCCCTTTCCCTTTAAGGCGATTTCCTGTCGGCAGACGCCGGGGCGCTAAGCCCCGCCCACGGCGCCCTGCCCTTTAATTGCGGCTGGGATCAACATGGCGCTGCCGCCCGGAGTCGGCGCTCCTGGTTTCTGGGCCAAGTTTAAACACGGATAAAAGAATAAGCAATTAACTCTTTAAAAATATGTGAATGAGAGTAAAACGGTGCGAAGAAGAAGGGGGGAAATAACGAACTGAAAGGCAGCGGCGGGAGGCGGGGGATCCGGTCAAGGGCGTTGTGAGGAGGGTGGGAATAAACTAAACAAATACATAAATCTTGCAAAAATAATCGAAAATACCAAATATTATTGATTATTGTCATCATTGTGTGGGTTTAGTTAGGGGCAGGGGGTAAATAATCGGTGCCGAGGGGGTGGGGCCAGTTTGAAGTCCACAGGTGGGGAAGTGAGGGGGGGGGGGGGATTCTGCAATAATATCCGAATAATAATCATTATAAAGTGTGAAGGAACCGGCTTCTGCCTCCTAAACATCAGCTGAAGACAGGGAGAGGGCCAGAGGAGCACCCCGAGCCCCAGCAGAGTTGCAGGTGAGGCTGTGTTGGCTCACGTTTTTATGTCTGATTCTTCATTTATTGTGTAATATTTCATGTAAAGTTTCATGTAAAGCATTGTATCTTGCTTAGTATGGGTGTGAGGGGCCCAATAGCCTGTGCTGTCAATCTCCATGATGCATTGATGGGTCCAATGGCCTCCCGTGCTGTCAATCTCCATGGTATATCGATGGGCCCAATGGCCTCCCGCGCTGTCAATCCCCATGATATAGCAATGGGCCCAGTGGCCTCCCGCGCTGTCAATCCCCGTGATATATCGATGGGCCCAGTGGCCTCCCGCGCTGTCAATCCCCGTGATATATCGATGGGCCCAGTGGCCTCCCGCGCTGTCAATCCCCGTGATATATCGATGGGCCCAGTGGCCTCCCGCGCTGTCAATCCCCGTGATATATCGATGGGCCCAGTGGCCTCCCGCGCTGTCAATCCCCGTGATATATCGATGGGCCCAGTGGCCTCCCGCGCTGTCAATCCCCGTGATATATCGATGGGCCCAGTGGCCTCCCGCGCTGTCAATCCCCGTGATATATCGATGGGCCCAGTGGCCTCCCGCGCTGTCAATCCCCGTGATATATCGATGGGCCCAGTGGCCTCCCGCGCTGTCAATCCCCGTGATATATCGATGGGCCCAGTGGCCTCCCGCGCTGTCAATCCCCGTGATATATCGATGGGCCCAGTGGCCTCCCGCGCTGTCAATCCCCGTGATATATCGATGGGCCCAGTGGCCTCCCGCGCTGTCAATCCCCGTGATATATCGATGGGCCCAGTGGCCTCCCGCGCTGTCAATCCCCGTGATATATCGATGGGCCCAGTGGCCTCCCGCGCTGTCAATCCCCGTGATATATCGATGGGCCCAGTGGCCTCCCGCGCTGTCAATCCCCGTGATATATCGATGGGCCCAGTGGCCTCCCGCGCTGTCAATCTCCATGATATATATCGATGGACCCAGTGGCCTCCCGTTCTGTCAATCTCCATGATATATATCGATGGACCCAGTGGCCTCCCGTTCTGTCAATCTCCATGATATATCAATGGGGCCCAATGGCCTCCCTTGCTGTCAATCTCCATGATGTATCGATGGGCCCAATGGCTTCCCGTGCTGTCAGTCTCTGTGATATATCGATGGGCCCAGTGGCCTCCCATGCTGTCAATCTCCATGATATGTCGATGGGCCCAATGGCCTCCCGCGCTGTCAATTTTGCCTATTTTGTTTCGGGTATATGTGTTTTAAAATATTTGCTTAGTAAGTTGGTTTCGTAGGGAACTGGGTCATTTTGCATCACAAGGGAGGGATGAACTGTGGGGAAGGTTGAAGCAAAGATTTACATTTATATATAACCTTGCCAGGATGCCTTGATATGATTTGCACCCAGTACAAGTGTTGTAACGTGGGAAATAAGAACATAAGACTCAGAAGGACACACAAGCCACTTGGCACCTTGTGCCTTCTCTGTTATTCAGTGCACGTGACCCACAAGTTCTCACCTCAGGCCGAAGTGTTAGTGGCTTATTTATTCATGCACAGGAACAGGCCCTTTAGCCCAATTCGTCCATACTGACCAAGGTGCCTATCTGAGCAAATTCCAATTGCCTGTGTTTGACCCATATCCCTCTAAATGTTTCCTGTCCAAATGTTTTTGAAATGTCTGAATTGTACCTGCCTCTACCATTCCTCTGGCAGCTCATTCCATGTACCCACCACCCTCTGTGTGGAAAAACTTGCCCCTCAGATCCCTTTTCTCTCTCATCCTAAACCTCTGCCCTCTAGTTTTAGACTCCCCTACCCTGTGACCATTCACATTACGTATCTATGCCCCTCATGATTTTATAAAGTTCTATGAGGCAACCCTTGTCTCCCAGCCTATCCTCTCCTATCCCAGCCTATTGTATCCAGCTCCTCAACAGCAGAGGAATGGATGATATCTGCACTCTCACGTTGCTGTTCATGGGAGCCTGCTTTTTCTGTAACAGAGACACTTCGAAACCACTTCCAAGACTGTGAACAGCTTTGTGGAAAAAAAGCTATACAGTCCCAGCCTATCCAATCCCTCTTTGCAACTCAAAGTAATGTTTAGTGAGGTATAAATATTGGCTAGGACGTGGTGAAGAACTCCCCCATTTTACTTCATAATTTGTGGCCATAGGATCTTTCACATCCACCAAGAGTGTTGATGAAGCCCCGGCTTAAAATTTAATTGGACAAATGACATTTTCTATGGTACAGTTCTCCCTCATTGCTTTTTTTTAAAAAAAAGAAACTTCTGGAGGAACTCTGCGGGTCAGGTGGCATCTGTGAAGGGAAATGAACAACTGACATTTCATTTCAAGACCCTTCATTTGGACTGAAAGATACTTTTCCCTCCACGGGTGTTGTCTGACCTGCTGAGTTCCTCCAGCAGTTTGTTTCTTCCCCAGATTGCAGCGTCTGCAGTCTCTTGCTGTGTTGAGTTTATGTGCTCTAAAAATCTCATTCTAGTTTTGAAATTTAATTCTGTCCTGTGATCAGTGACATAAAAGATGGGCAGAGATTTTTTGATCTTGATGGCTATGTCAATAAAGTGAGGGAGATTGGGAAATTCATCTTTAAATTTGTCACTGTGTGCACAGGCACGGTAATGTAGCGGTTAGCGTAACACTATTACAGTGCCAGTGACATGGGTTCAATTCCGGCTGCTGGCTGTAAGGAGTTTGTATGTTCTCCCCGTGTCTGCATGTGTTTCCTCCGGGTGCTCCGGTTTCCTCGCATGTTCCAAAGATATACAGGTTAGGAAGTTGTGGGCTTGCTATGTTGGCACCGGAAGCGTGGCAACACTTGCAGACTGCCCCCAGAACACTATGCAAAAGATGCATTTCACTGTGTGTTTCAATGGACGTGTGATTAATAAAGATATCTTGTATATTTGATCACTGATAAATAATTGTCAAAGAGGGTAGGGCTAGTCTTACTTGTAGGAAGTGGGGGGGATCCCTGTATATGTAAAGTTATGACTGGCATTTAAGGAGGCATATTCATCCATTGTGTCAGCTTGCAAAATTGTGTCATTTAGTCCAAACGTCTGTACTCTTTCATCATAACTCTGCATATTTGTTTTCCCAAGCACATATTTGGAAATTCATGTTGAATTTGCTTCCACTGCCTTTACAGAAAGCACATTCAAAATCCTGTGTAAGGTTAAAGAACCTCATCCTTCCTTACCCACCCAATCCCACTTTGCCCTTTTGGCAATTATCTTAAACAGCTTATAAATTTGGGAGCACAGCAAAAAAAAACTGCAGATGCAGGCAATCTGAAGTACAAATAGAGAAAGCTTGAAATTGTCAACTGGTTGGGAAGCATCCACAGAAAGAGAGAAGTTAACGTTTCTGATCTATGACATTTCATTTGGTCCCTCAGCTTCATGCCAGATCATTGAAGAAGTCTCCTGGTCTGTATTTATAATTTAATAAAAATCAGTCATAAAATGTATTAATCACAGAGACATGTAGTTATACAGAGAAGAAAAATTTATATAAATATCTTTATTTCCATCAGAATATGTGAGATTGATTTGGTGACCTTTGCAGCTTGCTTCACCTCAGTTTTTCACAAAGCTGTTTACAGTCTTGGAAGTGTTTTTGAAGTGTGGTCTCTGTTGCAGAAAAAGCAGCAGCCAATTTGTTCACAGCAGGCTCCCATAAACAGCAATGTGATAGTGCTGATATCATCTGTTCCTCTGCTGTTGAGGAGCTGGATTGTTAATTTGCCATTTGGTGTTGAGATCTATTGGGATAATTTGCTGAGGGGGAGCCATAAACTCAGTTATAATTTTCACTAGCAGGCAGAAATCTGCTCCCTGTTGTTTAGCCAGTCATTGAAAAGAGGAAATCCAGCAGGGTTTGTAACTGGTGGCTGATTTAAATATTGCTAATTTTTTGGCTGATAATGTAATTTAACCACGCCTTAATATTCAAGAAGATCAACAAGTTGTGGGTCACTGATAATACAACCTTCTGTCAATGGAGTAGTTTCTGAGTGTAGTGGATTTTTTTCTTGCTTTGGACCTTGTGGCTGTGCTGCATTACTTTTTAAGGATCCATGTCAAAACGTTCTTCACAAGGAACACACTGTTCAAAAAAATTTTGCCACATAGCAATCAAAGGTTAGCCAGTACTGTGGATGATGCAATGACATAAAATTGGTTGTAAGCTCCCTCTCAGGGTCACATTGTGATGGCGTTGTAAAAACATTCCTCATTACCCCACACCTGCTTCACCTGCTCTTCTTACTCCAAACCAAGTCTGCAAAAAACATCTTCCTTAATTTATGACAATCATTTATTTATATCTAGATGGTGTGAAATTTATTTGGGTAATGGTGTGTTTTTGCTTTAAAAATAATCAAGATATTGGCAAATTGTATATTTGATCTGTAAGTGGTAGACACCTGGCACTACATTTATCAATTGCTTGGGAAAGTACATGGAGTCGTATGGGTGCACAAAGATTGGAGTATGTAGTTGAAGAAGGCTTGAATTTTTATTGCTTGTTATTACAGTTTGGCAAAATTCGGTAGCAGCTTTAGTTATTAAAATTTTTCAATCAAGAATTGAATCAAATTCCACACTTTATAAAGCACCACTAAGTCAGCATAGAAAATATGGATGCTGGAAATGAAATGAAAATACTCAGCAGATCAGGCAGAATCTGGGGAATTGAGAAAGAGAAGATTTCATGCCAGTGACCTTAAATCAGTTCCATTATCCTCGAACCTCTTCTGGGTTTTCAGTTAACAAAATTGAAATTGTTAATTGTAATAACAGGTCACATTCACAGTCATTTATTAAAATCAACCACCCTCTACAAGGTCATCACTGTCACATCTTTGACCAGTGTAAATCACAAACAAATGGGATTGGTTACTAGTGCACATTCATATTTTGGGAGCCACGTGCAAATGTCTTAGGGGAGCACAGAGGCAAGGCTGTAGAGCTGCTGCTTCATTGTCCCAGAAACCTGGGTTCAATCCTGACCTCAGGGGTTATCTGTGTGGAGTTTGCATGTTCTCTCAGTTTGCATGTTCTCCCTGTGACCCTCATGCTAGGTGCTCTGGTTTCTTCCCAGACCTCAAAGATGTGTGACTGGTAGGTTAATCATTTGCCACTGGAAGTTGCCCCTAGTAGAATCCAGGGGGACATGGGGAGAATTTAAAAAATGGATTAAAGTAGGATTAGCGTAAATGGATGGTCAATAGTCTTCAAGGACCTGTTGGGCTAAAGATCCATGCTGTATCTCTCTTTGACTCTATAAAATAAAACAAGTGAAAATGTAAATATTTTGTGGTTAATATTTATTACAATGTGGAGTTTTATCAGGTAAAACATTTTTAAAATTAGTTTTTGTTGATTAAAACCAAAAATGCACTAAAAATAAGGCAGTGGTTTATGACAATGACAGTGGTTTTGGGTTTAAAAGAAATCCATGAGATATACCCTTTATGTTGTATTGTTTGTTGCATGAATTACTCCTGTTCAAAATAATAGTGCTAACTAAGATGTGTATAAATTTGTGGATTTGTAATGCTTGGATAAGCCTCATTTGAATTTGACCTCCATGTGATATTGGACTTTGTGGGCAAGCGTAATTATGGTGAGTTATTTTGGTTGGATTTGTGAGGTGCAGCCATGCGTGGGCTGAGAATATTGTTTATATTTTTGTACTTGTGGTAGTTTAAAAGATATTTTAAACATGTGCAATAAATAGAACGAGTTCTTGCCAGTGACAAAAATGACCCCAAGTGTTACTGACAAACACTTTACCCTCTTAGTCATCTGGTTAGTGTTCTCTGTGAGAGGTTTAGCATTGGCCCTATGTTTTTCTAATTGTCTTGCATGTCTAAATAATTGGTAATAGTATTGCTGAACCAAGCTGACTGACGGCTGGGAGTTTGATGGGGCTCAGCTTATTTTGAACTTTGATGCATGCTTGGTCAAATGTGGAAATCTGAAATGATCGAGAGTCGGATGTTAGCACACCTGATCTGTTGCCGGGCTCGCCACTGAGGGGTGAGAAACATTTGCATTTGGCTTTTGTGCTTTTATGCTAGGAATATTAGCATATGGATGGAAGACTAAGGAATTGATTGTGAACTTCAGGAAGGGGAAGTCAGGAGAACACCCACCAGTCCTCATTGAGGGGTCAGCGGTGGAAAGGGTGAGCAGCTTCATTCCTGGGTGTTAACGTCTCAGAGGATCTATCTTGGGCCCAACACCTTGATGCAATCATGAAAAAGGCATGCTAGTGGCTATACTTCATTAGGGTTTGAGGAGGTTTGGTATGTCACCAAAGACTCTTGCAAATTTCTACAGATGTACAGTGGAGAGCATTCTGACTGGTTGCATCACTGCCTGGTACGGAGGCTCCAATGCGTAGGATCGAAAGAGGCTGCAGAGGGTTGTAGACTCAGCCAGCTTCATCATGGGCACAACCCTCCCTGCCATCGAGGACATCTTCAAGAGGCGGTGCTTCAAGAAGGCAGCATCCATCATTAAGGACCCTCACCATCCGGGACATGCTCTCTTTGTGTTACTTCCATCAGGGAGTAGGTACAGGAGCCTGATGACCTACACTCCACATTTCAGGATCAGCTTCTTCCCCTTCGCCATCAGATTTTGAATGGTCCGTGAACCCATGAACACTACCTCATTATTCCTCTTTTGCACTATTTATTTATTTTTGTAACTTATGGTAATTTCTTTTTCTTGCACTGTACTGCTGCTGTAAAACAACAAATTTCATGACATTTGCCAGTGATAATAAACCTGATTCTGATTCAAGAGAAACTGCAGATGCTGGAATATCTAGATGAAAAACACTGATGCTGGAGGAACTCAGCAGGCCAGGAAGTATCTGTGGAGAAAAGCAGGCAGTCAATGTTTCAGGTCAGGACCCTTCTTCAGGACTGAAGATAAGAAAAGAGGAAGCCCAATAGAAAGGAGGGAAAAGCAGAGCTGTGATTTGTGGACGAAGGAGGGGAGGCAGGGTGGGCACAAGGTGGTGATAGTGATAGGCAAGTGTGGGGAATGAGGGGAGAGCAGATCCACTGGCGGGTGTGTCAAAGGTAAGGAGGAAAAAAGGGTAGAAAAGAGAGAAGCTAGGAAAGGGAAGAAGAGGCATGGTTGGGGGTGGGGGGGAGGTGTTGAGGGATTACTTAAAGTGGGAGAATTCAGCGTTCATGACGTTAGGCTGCAAGGTTCCAAAATAGAAAATGAGGTGTTGTTCCTCCAGTTTGTGCTTGGACTTCTCCTGATAGTGGAGGAGGCCGAGGACTGACATATCTGTGATGGAGTGGGGGCGCGGGTGTTGAGCGGGGAGATGCAGATCACAGACAGAGCGCAGGTGTTCTGTGAAACAGTCGCCGAGTCTGCATTAAGGGAGGTGCAGGAGACAGATTGACCTGTCGGTGTTCCAAGTGTGGCCTCCTCTACGTTGGCGAGACTAAACGCAGACTCTGATTCTGATTCAACTTGGATTGCCTTACCTCTGGGAAAGAGGTGAAAATGGTAGATGTCTGAATTATTTACTTCTATCTTAATATTTCGAATTATTGAAAGAATTCTTTCCAGTCATTAAAAAAAACTCAATCCATTTGAATAGATTTCAGCTCAGTTCAGCCTGTTGAAAACCTTTGACAGTGATGAGCTTTTTTTATTTCAAATATATACTGCAGATGTATACAATATAAAAACTCATCAAGAATTTCATCACAAATCATTTTATTCCAATTACTTATGTTTGCATGAAATTAGATACATTTATTTGCAACCCTTTTAAGACAAGAGTCGATTGCTTCATATGGCCCTTCCCCACAGAACTCAGTTTCAACTTGTCCCTCATTATGTGGTCCAGGAACTTCTGAGTGTTCAAGTTTGCAGCACTCAGTCATGAACGATAACTTATGCCAGAAGACCAGGAGCCTCGGGCAGACTAGAAGGTGTCTTTCATCAAGGTGATGGATCTCCAGCAGCAGTTGATATTTATCTCAGTGTGTGCCCCGGAAGAGCCCATTTTGTATTCTTATCTCTGTTCGATGTGAGCCATCAAAGAGTTTGACGGTATTTCAGGGATGCATCTTCAGTGGTATGCTGTCTGAAGCCTGCTCATGTCTCGGAGTCCAGTCCATTTCAAGAGTATGGCAGATCACATTGTTTGACACTGCACAGAAGAGGTAATTATGGGAGTGCACCACAGATAGTTAGGCCATTTTCTGTGCACTTGTTGTGTTAGCTATTTGTGGGATTGTTCGGTGCACAGTTTGGGTCCTTCATTGCAATCATACCTGCCCTTGGAGGTTTTTAAAAAATCCCTCCAAACCTTTCAAGAGAAGTTTATGAAGAATGATTGTGATTAAGTTTGCTTTTGCTCTGCTGACTTTGCTGCTCTAATTAGATCTGTTGTATAGGATTGCACTAGTCGACCTCATCACTTGTTGCTCTCAGCTAGTTTCCTTGGATTATGCTTTTTGATTGGAACAGCAAGCCATTCACAAGGATAAGATATTTATTTAACAGTCACTTGTACATTGAAACACACAGTGAAATGCATCTTTTTGCATTACTGAGATGTACTGAGAAATACTGTCCCCAAGGGTTGCCACGCTTCCTGTGCCAACATAGCATGCCCACAACTTCTTAACCTGCACATCTTTGGAATGTAGGAGGAAACCGGAGCACCCGGAGGAAACCCATGCAGGCACGGGGAGAATGTACAAATTCCTTACAGACAGCGGCTGGAATGGAACCTGGTTCGCTGGTGCTGTAATAACGTTACACTAACCGCTACACTACTGTGCCGCCTGGCTGGTGGGAATTCTGTCATTGAGTACTATCCACAATAAAGCAGCAAGCAAATTGCACTTGGTGGTAAGATACATGAGAAATAGGTCGCTCTCGCTCTCTTGGATTGCCTCTGTAATTACAGATAATTGATAATTATAAATCCACTTAGTGGTTCTGGATAATACTCTGGGATATTGCTTTCAAGTTATCATGTTTTTAAATTATTACAGTGGTTAATATTTGTTGACAAAACATTTTTTTTCAGCAGGCTACCATTATCATTATTCTGCATCCCTGTAATTAGTTCCTCCTCGTAGGAGTCCTGATGTCTTTTTATGAGATCAGTGAAAATCCTTTCCAATCCGCATTCGGAGCCCAAATGGCACATGGTTTCTTATTTTCCTCAAATGCCTCTTGAATCACAACATCACTACCCAGGGCTCTCATGATTTTTATACAATATCTGCCTCCATATACTTCTCCTATGTGGTGCAGTTAAATTTAAACTGCTTGTTCATCCACCCTCACGATAAAGTCGCCATGCATTTTGGTTGCACTAAACCATAACACTGAGTATCTAAAGAACAGGATGCATATCTCATTAATGGAACAAAAGACTGTCTCTTTCTGCTGTATATAGGACTTCTATGTAATAACCTGAGCAGCTTCTAACCAGGGTATGCTGTGGCCTGTCTGGAAGAATATGTCTGGTTATCCCTGAGAGGTGCCACTGTATGGGAAACAAGATAAGATATAAGATAAGATTTCTTTATTAGTCACATGTACATCGAAACACACAGTGAAATGCATCTTTTGTGTAGAGTGTTCTGCGGGCAGCCCGCAAGTGTTGCCACGTTTCCAGTGCCAGCATAGCATACCCACAACTTCTTAACCTGTATGTCTTTGGAAGGTGGGAGGAAACTGGAGCACCCAGAGGAAACCCACGCAGACACGAGGAGAACGTACAAACTCCTTACAGACAGTGGCCGGAATTGAACCCGGGTCGCTGGCGCTGTAATAGTGTTACGCTAACCGCTACACTACTGTGCCTAATACTTTTACTAATAAACCTGAGGAGACACAAGACATCAAACTGTTGGAGGAACTCAGTGGGTTAGGCAGCATCTGTAGGAAATGGACAGTTGATATTTCAGGTGAAAACTCTTCATCTGACTTGGCTGTGCTGGAGCTTCATGTGGCTGCATACTTGGGTTGGTTTTCAGTGTAATCCACTGCTGTGATGATGTTGGGCACATTACAGCTTATATGCATGTTAAAGATTATGGCTCTTTGTACTACATTGTACTATAGTCAACAATTTCATATCCTACAAAAATACCAGTATTGGATATCAGCTTTGACGTCCTATATTCCTGTCAACCTGATCAAGATTGTAATAACATGCATTGGGTTATTATTGTCACTTGTACCGAGGTACAGTGAAAAACTTGTTTTGCATACCGATCATACAGATCAATTGCATACGTTCATACACAGTGCATTGAGGTAGTACAGGGTAAAAGCAATAACAGAATACAAAGTGTCACAGCTACAGGGAAGTGCATTACAGGTAGACAATAAGGTACGAGCTTATAACAAGGTAGATAGTGAGGTCAAGAGTCCATCTCATTGTATAAGGGAACCGTTCAATGTGGGATAGAAGCTGTCCTTGTGCCTGGTGGTACGTGCTTTTGGGCTTTTGTATCTTTTGCCTGATGGGAGAGGGAAGAAGAGAGAATGTCCTGGGTGGGTGGGGTCTCTGATTATGCTAGCTGCTTCACCAAAGCAGTGAGATGTATAGACATGTCTTTGGATTTTTATAAATAAATTAACTTTTATCATCTAAAACCATAAATTCATTTTAATATAATCTGTAATATTGTTGCATTATGCTTGAATTCGAGAAGCAACTTGATAATGCTCCTGTATCAAGATCTACTAAAGATATTATGAAAGTCCATAGTGGCCACCGCTGAAATTAACCGTAAATCAAGGTATATGTTGTGCAACAAGCAATCTGTCGGAGGAACTCTGTGGGTTGAGCAGCATTCGTTGGGGGAAAATGAATTGTCAACGTTTCGGGTTGAAACCCTGCATTAGGATTATATTTTGTGCCTTCTCTGTTGACTATCTTTAATTTCTAATCTTTCTCAATTTTTTTCAGCATGTAGCTTTGGTGCCAGCACTTGGATTTTAAAGCTGCCTTACCAGGATGGACAGTAGCACGATGGACATAGAGGCTGATGCCAGTGGGCCAGCTGTTGACTCCATCTCAGTTTCCTCCTTAAAGTTGAATGGTTTTAACTCGCAGTTAAGTGATGAAGAAGACGAGGACTTGAACTGTGAGGGTGGTGATTTGGAAGTCAATCCTTTTGACGGACTCCCTTTTTCCTCTCGGTACTACGAGCTACTGAAATGGAGAAAAACTCTTCCAGTCTGGAGTGTCAAATACCACTTCATGGAAAGCCTTGTCAACAATAATATGGTACTGGTGTCTGGCAAACTAGGATGCGGCAAAAGTACTCAGGTCAGTGATGTATTGATGATTTTGTTCTTAGAATGCACAAATTAAAATCAAAACATTTTTGAACAATTTTATTCTTAATTACAAGAAGGTGACTGCATCTTCATGATTTACTCCACCTCTTCCTGTGTGACGTGCCTATAACTAGACCAATCAGAATCAATAGTTTGCATGCTATTCTAAAATCATTAAAGTAATGCTTTGTTTATTCTTCTCCCCTTTGCTCCCCTTATTCTGCATTTTCTTCTCCTATCCTGCCCTATTGAAGTTTTTGTGGTAGCAAAGGAATATTCAACGAGTTGGGTCGAGATCCTCAATCCTGATGTAGGATCTGAAATGTCAACTATCCCTTTGCTGCCTCAATTGTTGCTTGACCTGCTGTTCCTCCAACAGTTTATATTTTTGATTGCTCCCGATTCCAGCATCTACAGTCTCATATGTCTCTATTGAAGTTTCAGTTTTGCTGGCTTTAAGTTTCACTAATGTTAGAATGCCTTAAGTATTGATGGTCGTCGTTTGTGAGTTCAGGCCACGCACTGGCTGTTCGCCTATGCTTAAGATCTGTGCTCACCACGAGCCACAAATTGCACACTTTCCAAATGGAGTCGCTGAGTAATGTTTGGGAGCAGAGTTCACAGTTGCTTTGGATGTTGAGGCCATTGATAAATCAGTTCTGCTTTTGCTGAAACTAAGGATCAGACTTTCTTTTTTTCTGGCTGTATGTTAATACCATCCAGTGACAAAAATTAAATGAAGGCTTCCATTCAGCTGCAGTATTAGTGGTGCCATATTATATATGCCATTGCCTCCTCATGAGGATGTAAAGGATTCTGAGGCACTATATGAGGAGGCACTATATAGCCAAAGGCTTTGAATGTTTTTGATGAGAATAAGGGAAATAGCAAAACAGAATGCTTGGCATCATGAGCTTGCAGTCATCCTGCATTGCAGTGCAGATTCACGACAAGTAAATTTGTCTCTGTTCTGCTCTGCCGATGTGGGACAAGATTTACTCAGGTGCATCTCTTGCTGTACACAAGTTCAGCGATCTTAATGATTTATCTCTCACTTCCTCTTTTGAAATTGCTAATGTGTCCAAAATCATAGGCAATTTAATACTATTTGCTGATATCCATGAGAAACTTGGTATTGGTATATTATTGTCACTTGTACCGAGGTACAGTGAAAAGCTTGTCTTACAAACCGATCGTACAGGTCAATTCATTACACAGTGCAGTTACATTGAGGTGGTACAGAGTGCATCGAGGTAGTACAGGTAAAAACGATAACAGTACAGAGTAAAGTGACTTGATGTTATGTTCATGACATGGCTACTGGGATGAGTTTTCTCCTCAAATTTAAAAATCGAAATTGCTTGAAGTTTCAGCAGATCTGTTTGTAAAGAGGCAGACTAATATGACAAAGGCCATTTGTCATATCTTGCAAGGAAACATCTAAGATAAAATCTATTGCAGGAAATGCACCACATTGGGTGGCACAGAGATATTTAAAAACTGTTGAAATAAGTTCAAATGATTTCAAAATATTAAGTAATATAACAAATTAGAAGTGCTGAAACTGATTTAAAAATGTCTAGCTTGTCTCTGATTTCTGCATTGCAATGCTGAAGTGTAAGAACCTGCTTTGCCATTCAGTAAGATCATGCCTGACCCAATCTTGGCCTCAATACCACTTTCCTGTGCTCACCCTATACCTCCTTGACTTAGGAGGTCAGAGGTGAGTTAACTCATAAGGGAGACAGTAGTTTTCTGTCAAGCCTCCGGCGAGAGGTAAGTACAATGAAACCAACTGGGGAAAAATAGTCTGGTCAAACTGTTGTCTATCATAGTTCTACACTGTTTAGCTGAAACGATATGAGTGTATCCTTCAGCAATTTTAAACTTCCCCATCAAACAAAAATCTATTCTGGAAGTTTCATGGTTCAAGTAATTTCTCTGTGGCCTAATAACTTGCATGTATGATGGATCATAAGAACAGGAGTAAGCCATCTGGCCTGTCGAGCCTGCTCCACCATTCAATAAGATCATGGATGATTTGGCCGTGGACTACGATCCACCTACCTGCCTTTTCTCCGTAACCCTTAGTTCCCTTACTGTGCAAAAATCTATCTAACTGTGTCTTAAGTATATTTAATGAGGTAGCCTGTACTTCTTCCCTGGGCAGAGAATTCCACAGATTCACTACTCTCTGGGAAAAGCAGTTTCTCCTCATCTCCGTCCTAAATCTAATCCACTGAGTCTTGAGGCCATGTTCCCTGGTTCTAGTCTCACCTACCAGTGGAAACAACCTTCCTGCCTCTATCTTATCTATCCCTTTCATAATTTTATATTTTTCTATGAGATCCCCTCTCATTCTTCTGAATTCCAATGAGAATAGTCCCAGGTGACTCAATCTCTCCTCATAGTCTAACCCCCTCATCTCCAGAATCAACCTGGTGAACCTCCTCTGCACCTCTTCCAAAACCGGTATATCCTTCCTCAAGTAAGGAGACACGGAAGTGTAGCGGTTAGTGTAATGCTATTACAGCGCCAGCGACCCGGATTCAATTCCCACCGCTGTCTTTAAGGAGTTTGTACGTTCTCCTTGTGTCTGTGTGGGTTTCCTCCGGGTGCTCTGGTTTCCTCCCACATTCAAAAGACATACAGGTTAGGAAGTTGTGGGCATGCTGTGTTGGCGCCGGAAGTGTGGCAACACTTGCGGGCTGCCACCAGAGCACTCTATGCAAAAGATACATTTTACTGTGTGTTTCGATGTAGGTGTGACTAATGAAGAAATCTTACCTTGTCTTACTTCATCTAGAACTGCACGCAGTACTCCATGTGATGCTATTCTGCCTTTCTCTTCTTTGAAAGGGAAAGTGAGGTTATATTCCAGTTCTGACGCAAAATCTCAATTCAATATTAACCTAGCTTCTCCCTTTTTCCCTGCAGCATACAGGGAACTGATGTTTAAAAATATATATTATTTCAGTTTCTCAATATTTGTTTATTTAGTATTTCATTGCATCAGTCTGTGTTAGATTCACAGTTAATAGGACCATATATTGAGCTGTGTTTGACCTAGTTGCCAACCCATGTAAGATTTCAGGATGGAACATTTGGTTGCCAGCTTTTTTACCTCTGCAGTAGCTTTCACATCCAGCTGCTCTCATGTTTTATTTTTGTTCTTTCTTCCAACCCAGGAGACCAATGGTACCATTGAGTGTAGGCTGCCTCTCAGAGCAATCCCCATTCCCACACATTTCCTTGTAACCTAATCTTTCTCACATGCCCATCAACTACTCCCGAATCTCCTACTATCCATCTAAACTAGGTGTAATTTGAGTGGATGTAGAGAGGATATTTCTAGTCGTGAGGGAGTCTGCACAGCCTCAGAATAAAAGGATGTCCCTTTAGAACTGAAATGAGGAGGAATTTCTTCAGCCAGAGGGTGGTGAATCTGTGGAATACAAAGCCACAGGCGGCTGTGAAGGCTAAGTCGTTGGGTATATTTAAAGCGGAGGTTGATGGCTTCATTATTTGTAAGGGTGTCAAAGGTTACGGGGAGAAGGCAGGAAAATGGGGTTGAGAGGGAAAAATAAATAAGCCATGATCGAATGACAGAGCAGACTCGATGGGCCAAATGGCCTAATTCTGCTCCTATGTCTTATGGTCTAACTTACAGCAGCCAGTTGACCTACTGGAGCAGTGGGGTGGGGAGGGAGGAGGGGAAGAAGTCCACACAGCCACGGGGAGAATGTGCAACTCCACACGGATGGCCCCAGAGCTCTGGGAACTGGATTCATTCCTGACCAGATACTTGATTAAGCTAGCTTAAAATAAGTAACAAAATTATTGAGCTCCATTTATTAAATTTGCTAGTAATCAATGTTTATAAGTGTGCTTTACAGCGTAACTAGAACTAGCCCACCAGGAAAAATAATGCATGACAGATTTCATATATCTTAAGAGAGTCCAATTTGAATTAATTCCAATTGTGGAGACAGATGCAAAGTACATTGTAAATGGGAAATACTAAAAGTGAGAGCTCACTGGTGACTTGTATTAATTTAATTCAGTAATTTATAATTTAGATGAATACATGCTGTTACAGAATCTCAAGAATGGGTCCCATTTGTAATCTTTCTGTCAGTAAAATTTAATTTCTGATTGTTTAGCACTCGTGTAATCTTCAATATGAGTGCCTATAATTTCAATCACAAAATGCTGTGTTTTTTTTATAGAGAGTTAAGCAATTGGATATCTTTTTTAATAACCCACAGTGAAATATCAGAGTGGCCATTTTATGTCACTCCAGAAAGTTGTCTGATTTCTTCGGCCGATGAGCCAACCTTACACACTGACTGATAGAAGGTTGCAGAATAATGTCCTTTCCTCCACAGTGCACCTTTTTGAGTATCATGGGGTCCAGTTAATTTAGTCATGTTTAGAGAAGAATCATTGTTCAACATTCCCAGGACAGCGTAGAGCTGGGCTGGGTTGGAGTTCAATCCAGTATGTTCCTTGTCTTGAAAATCAAAAATAAAACTTCATTTTCTGGAAAACTGGAATAAGAACACAATACTGAAAAACTCAGCAGGTCAGGCAGCATCTATGACCCGAATGATTCCAACATTTTCTGTTTTTATTTCATGTCCTTTACCTTTCTTCTTTCTGTCCCCTCCTACTCTGCGCTGATATTTTTTTCTTCCCCACCCTCTCAGCACCACTCCTTGATCGTGAGGCCCTGATGACATCTTATAATCAGCTAACATCCCTGATGGATACTTTGATCTTCACTACTGAAGCTCCTCAAACACCATTCCCCTCCAGCACATCATTCCATCTCAGATCCTCAGCCAGTCCTTTTTATGATTCCTTTCTCCTGACTCAAGGAACATTCTCCCCAATACCTCTTCCCTCGTCAAACTCTCAACTCCCAGACAGCCATATCTGTGCACCTCCTCTCACTGCTGTCCCCAGGAAAATGTTTCCCCTGGCTGGAATGAGGGAGTCACAGGATAGGCGCTAAGACATCTGGGGCTGAGAGGTTAACTTCCTTCACTCAGAGTGAAATAGAGTGGAAAAGCTTCTTCACTCAGTGTGGTGAACCTGTACAATTCACTACAACAGAGGCGTGGAGAGGCCAAGTTGCTGAATAGACCTAAGAAGGAGGTGGATAAAGTTCTCAATGCAAAATGCTTCAAGGATTATGGGGAGAGAGAACGAATATGATATTGAGATAGGTGATCAGCCATAACTGTATGGAATGGTGGAGCATGCTCAAAGGGCCAAATGGCCTATTCCTGATCCTATTTTTCTTTTCCATTCATGGGATTTTTCATCATGGATTGGGATTTATTATCAATGCTTAATTGCTTGTGAGCTAATGGCTTGGACTGCTGCAAGTTAATTACTGCCACAGTGCTGTTGAGTAGAGATTTCTAGGATTTAGTTCCATCATCAATGAAAGAATGATAGTCAATGTGGTATGCGAGTTGGAGTGGAATTTGCATGTAACGGTCTTCTTATTGTGCGGTAGTAAAATTTATTTCAACGTGATGTGGTCCAGGCAGATCTAATTATAGTGACTGGAACAGTTATGAGTTGGATATACATAAGTGCATCTGATATTGACCAGAATGGGTGTGAATAAAAGAATTGGACAAAGGTCTTTAAGATAGATATAGGCTGAGCCAAGAATCAATTACAGAAGTGTTGTGAAGAATACAGCGTCAAAGGCAAGAGAGCAATGAGATTTAAAAAGTCCAGCTACAACTTGCAGACTGGGGACCCTTCCTTAAGCAATAATGGACATGGAAGAAATTGGATTGGAGGAGTGTTGATGGTGAGGAATCCCTCCCAAGTTGAAAATGATACGCTATGGAAGGTCGCAAAGCACCACTATAAACCTGTCTGAAAATCAGATTTAAAGAGAAAGTTTGTACTTGTAACTCAGTGTTGTGCCTCTAACGATGCCAGTTACAGTGAAAGTTACTTCCATCAGTAACCAATTGAAATAAATTGCTGTAATTTCCTCTCTCTGAACAATTTTGAAAACTTTGTTTTTATCTGCAGTTCTTTTGATTAGTAAAAGAGCCCATTATGGCACCATAATTATATTCTCCCTTCACTGGTAATTTTCTAATAAACAAATGTAATGTTATTTGTGAGCTCTTAGAGTCTTGTGGAAACATGATGCTTAAAACTGTCCACAGCACCATCTACAGCCAGGCTTTGCTTTGAACTTCCTTCATTGCAGCTAGCCATCATGTGCTAATTGACAGCTCCAGTGCATCAAATTTACTGCATTCCCCTGGACTATGAACTTGCATCCTTGAACTTTGTTTTTGTATGCAGTTGTTTTGATTATAATATTAGTCCATTTCATTCAACATGCTTATCTCGTTGGTGGAACTATCAAAATTAACACACTGTCCTCTTTCCCCACAGGCCAGTAATTTCATTTCTCCTTTATCTATATCAAATTCTTTTGGAAGTTAGAATTCATTCTGCTTCTGCCACACTTTCAGGAAGTTTGTCCTGGTTCACAACAACTTTCTTGAAGCTGCTGTTGGCAGGGTGAACACAAGAGACTATGCTAAAGTGCAAGGGAAAAGCATATTATTAATCATTATCACAGAGCTCTGAGATTATCCAGAAGACATTCTCAATCTATGTAACAAACTGGTAAAGTTTATAGAATGGAGCTTCATTTTGTCCATGATTTACTTCAGTTGTTTGTGGGCTGCTGAATAGTAGTAATAGATGTGTTGAGACATACCCTAGTCATGGGGGAATACAGCATGGTAACAGGCCTTTTGGCCCAGCTCGTCCATGCCGACCAATGTGCCCACCTTAGCTAGTCCCATTCGCCTGTGTTTGGTCCCTATCCCTCCAAACCTTTCCTATTCATCTATTTGTCAAAATTGAGTTTATTGTCATATGCACAAGTACATGTGCAATGAAAAACTTTCTTGCAGCAGCATAGCAGGCACCTAGCATCAGAAAAGCAGCATTCACAAGTAAAACATAATTTAAACATAAATTATACACATTTTTTACAAGAAAAAAGCACAATTAGAACAAACAAAAACAAAGTCCATTGTAGTGCAAAGTGATTAGAGTGGTTCAGACTGGTTATAGTGTTGCTAAACTGTAGTGGTGATTGGGGTTTTGCCGGTTGGTTCACGAACTGAATGGTTGAAGGGAAGTAGCTGTTCTTGAACCAGGTGGTGTGGGACTTAAGGCTTCTGTACCTCCTGCCCGATGGTAGCTGAGAAAAGATGACATGGCCCCAGATGGTGGGGATCTTTGATGATAGATATTGCCTTCTTGAGGCAGTGCCTCCTGTAGGTACTACTGATGGTGGGGAGGGATCTGCCCGTGATGAATTGGGCAGAGTCCACTACTCTCTGCAGCTTCTGTTCCTGTGTATTCAAATTGCCGTACCAGACCATGACGCAACCAGTCAGAATATTTTCCAAATGTTGTTACTCTGCATCAAGTCCTTTCTCTGGCAGCTCATTCCATACATGCACCACCCTCTGCATGAAAGAGTTTCCCCTCATCCCTTTTAAATCTTCCCCTCTCACCATAAACCTCTGGTTTGTGGTTCCCTTTTGTTAGGGAAAAAGACTGTGCTTTCACTCTATCTATTGCCCCTCCTGATTTTATACTATCATGTCACCCCTGTCTCCTACATTCCAAGGAATAAAGTCCTAGCCTGCCCAACCTCTTCCCAAAAAGTTAAGCCTTCAATGAATACAATTTGAACTGAAATATTACTGGTTTGTGATGAAGGAGACTGGCATTCCTCTGAGTTTTAGTACAAGAATTGAATTAACTATTTCCATTCCACAAGCCTTAACACATGGTCCTTTGCATAACACACAGCAATCCCTGTTGAGGAGGTAGTCGATCATGAATCATTGTGGCTTCAGAGTGTTGGAGGGACTTGTACTACAACTCTTTGCGACAGACCAAAAGAGACGTAATACGAGTTTTATTTACCTCAGTTGTACCACCTTGGGAATTAAGAGAACCCAGATTTTTTTTTACAGTGTATAAAATAAACCTGCAAGGGAATCACAATTCTGAGGTTTGTTCCCAGAGAGCCTGTTTGGAATAATATTTGGTCGAGTTTTAGAGCAGGTGATGTGTGCCCAAGAAGTCCAGAGGGAAGAGATAATTTGGAATCGGTAGAATGAATAGGTAAATGTTCTTTCTGTAACAGTCACATGTTTTCAATTAGCCCATTATAATACTTCAAGTAAATAGACTCCCTGACTGTTAAATATTAGATCATCTAAATGTGTCATATGACACATATTTTGCAGTTGCGATCATGTTCCAAATTTTAGGAGCAAAGATTGAGTCATATATTGACATTTCAACCACAATGTGCCTTGGGACTAATTCTAGCATGTCGTTTGTAGTATGCACAAGCAGAATCTGTAGGGGATAGATTTATGAATATTTTGAGCAAGTAGTTGGTGAATTCGCTTGTTTTTTTGTCAGGGAAAAGGTCTGCTCAGGATATATTTGCTGCATTTAAGTTAATTAATTTACAAAATTGCTTACCTGGGCTGTGCGTGTACAGTTTGTGGATTAGTATCTGGAGATATGAATCCCAACAAAGAAGTTTTGGATGTAAAGTGAACAGATAAATCTGTCCATACCTATTCTGGCCTGCATGTAAATTGGTTTATTATTGTCGCATGTACTCAGATACATTGGAAAAACTTTGTTTTGCATGCCATTCATACAGATCATTTTATCACATCAGTGCATTGAGATAAGGACAAGGGAAAAACAATAACAGAATGCAGAATAAAGTGTGATAGTTACAGAGAAAGTGCAGTGCAGGCAGACAATAGAGTGCAAGGCCATAAGTGGTCGATTGTGCGGTCAAGAGTCCATTTTATTGTACTAAGGGGACCATTCAGTGGTCTTATAACAGCGGGATAGAAGCTGTCCTTGAGCCTGGTGGTACATGCTTTCAGGGTCTTGTATCTTCTGCCGGATAGGAGGGAGGAGAAGAGAGAATGTACAGGGTGGGTGAGGTTTATGATTATGTTGGCTGCTTTACCGAGACAGCGAGAAGTGTAGATAGAGTTCATGGAGGGGAGGCTGGGAGGGAATGTGAAACTACTCTTGACGATGTAGGTTCATTGCCCTCTGAAGTGGCCTTGCAGTTCAGTGGATGATAAATTTTGACCTCATCAGTAAAATCTAAATCAAAAGAATGACAACATTTTAAAAGAAATTAATAGAAACTTCTAACTTGCTTTTCCCACTTCCTTTGTTTTATTCCTTTATGTGAAATGGATGTTGCTGAATAACACCACTTACTGTTCATCTCCAAATGCCCCTGAATTGAGGAAGCAGTTAAGGTTGGGATCAGACTACAAGGATATGCTGTTGTTCATATCTTATTTCTGTGATCTTTCAGAGTTTATTTTATTTTTGACATCCATTCTTCCACTACAGAACTAAAATCTGTATTGTTTATGGTTTATTATTGTCATATGTACTGAAATAAAGTGAAAAGCTTTTGTTTTGCGTGCCATCCAGACAGATCATTCCATACATCGGTACATTGAGGCAGGAAAAAGGTAAACCGAATGCAGGATGTAATGTTACAGTTACAGGGAAAATGCAGTGCAGGTCGACAGTAAGGTGCAAGGGCTACGGCGAGGTAGATTGGGAGATCAAGAACTCATCTTTTAGCGTATGAGAGGTCAGTTCCAGAGACTGAAAATGGCTAGATAGAAGCTGTCCTTGAGCCTGGTTGTACGCGCTCTCAAGCTTTTGCATCTTCTGCCTGACAGGAGAGGGGAGAAGAGAGAATGACTGGGGTGGGAGGGGTCCTGGATTATGTTGGCTGCTTTCCCAAAGCAATGGGGAGTGCAGACAGAGTCAGTGTAGGGGAGGCTGGTTTGCCTGATGGAGTGAGTTACGTTCACAACTCCCTGCAATTTCTTGTAGTCTTGAGCAGAGCAGTTGTCATATTAAGCTGTGATGCATCCAGATAAGATGCTTTTGATAAGATATCTTTATTAGTGTCATGTTCATTGAAACACACAGTGAAATGCATCTTTTTGCGTAGAGTGTTCTGGGGGCAGCCCGCAAGTGTCGCCACACTTCCAGCACCAACATAGCATGCCCACAACTTCCTAACCCGTACGTCTTTGGAATGTGGGAGGAAACCAGAGCACCTGGAGGAAACCCACGCAGACACGGGGAGAATGTACAGATTCCTTGCAGACAGTGGCCAGAATTGAACCCGGGTTGCTGGCGCTGTGAAGTGTTATGCTAACCGCTACACTACCTTGCCTGCCTTATGGTGCATCTGTAAAAATTGGTAAAGTCATCGGGAGCATGCTGAATTTCTTCAGCCTTCTGAGGAAGTTGTGGCGTTGGTGTGTTTTTTTGGCTGTAGCATCCATGTGGCTGGACCAGGAGAAGCTATTGGTGATAATTACACCTCAGAACTTGAAGCTCTCAACCTTCTCCACCTCAGCACCATTGATACAGACATGGGCAGGTACTCCCTTTATTTTTCCATAATCTGCTTGAGCCTCAGTCTTTTGGGATATTAGTACTCTTTCATTTCTAGACTCTTAAACTTGCTATTTTGTTTCCCTAAGCCACTCTGCTTGTCCACATTTTTATATCATTAGTAATTATCTAGAAATGTCTTAGCGTTGATCACCATTTCTGGAAAAGCTTTCCACATTCCAGAAAGAGTAGGAACACGTTTTATTTTGGTGTGCTTCTCTGACGTCATATATGTTTGTCTTTGATTTGTATATATCTAGAAATCATCTATCTAGAGTTGGCGTTACATTTTGAATATTAATTACTTCAGCTGAATATAGCTTAAGGTTTCTTTAATTTTTTTTGGCATTATTATGATCCTTAAACGATGCACTTTTATTTTTGGATATTGCCTGAAGCATTTTGTGTACTGTACTTTGTTTTCTTTTGATTTCAATCTTTTCTAAAGATAAATACAAAACCTCTTTTGCTTCTTACATATATCTTGTATTCTTCTGCGCTCTTGCATCAAACTAACAGAATGGCATGGCTTAAAAGCATTCAAACCATCCAACCTGTGTTGTTGTTGGCAAGCTATCCATTTTGTCCTATTCTCCTGACCTTTTGCCTTTGCCGTGGCCCTGCAAATATTTCCTCTTTGAGTAATTAATGATCATAAACTTTCCATAAAGAATAATCTCAACCTGTCGCACTTTGCTTCTTACTTTTTCTGTAATAAATAGCTTCAGGTGGTCCATTATCCTGCATGCCTCCTATGGTCTTGTATGTTAGTCCTGATAAACTAAATACAAAATATTAACACAAGAAAATAGGAGCTGGAGTAAGCTACCAGGCTCCTAAAGCCTGCCCTGCCATTCAATCTGATCATGACTGATCCATTCTTCAACTGATCTTCTGTGCCAGTTCCCCATAACGCTCAATTCCTCAATCTTTCAAATATTTAGTTATGTCAGATATATCTAATGATCTGTTCTTCACCATCCTCGGGGCCACAAAATTCCAGAGATTCACTACCCTCTGAGAGAAGAAATTTCGACACGCCTCAGTGTTAAATGACCAGGCCCTTATTTTGTAGCTATGTCCCCTTGTTTGGGACTCTTCCAGTAGTAGAAAGATCTCAACATCTACCCTGTCAAGCCCCCTGAAAATCTCACATGTTTTGAATGAAGTCACCCATCATTCTTCTAAACTCCAAGGAATGCAAACTGTTTAGCTTCTCGTGATAGGACAACCCTGTCATCCCAGGAATTAGCCCGTTGAATCTCCTTTGAACTGCCTCCAATGCCGTAACAGGTCTCTGGTCCGGCACTCTGTGGTTCAGCATGTTTTGAGTCTGTGGTACAGATCTAATTAACTAATTCTAGCAAAGGTCTAGCAACACCTAAAATTAATTAAGATCTGTATCATCTGCAGGTAATTAACCTACCAATGCAACTTTTGCAATCTCAGCTGACAGCATTTCCGACGTACAAAATTTTGGGTTATGGATAGTTCTCGGAATCCTTGTGTAACTTTGTGTCTGTGCTTAAAAAGAACCATTTTCCTACTGTGAGGAAGATGATCAAGAGGCAGTTTCTGTGGCCTGGCATTTTCTGTGGTCCAGCATCAATCACGTCCCCAGGGTACAGGATTAGAGAGTTTCAACCTATGACTTTAGGTAATGGGACCAAGACTGTGTGTATTATTCCAGATGTGGACTCACCAACACCCTGTACAACTGTAACAAAACCTCACCATTCTTAAACTAACAAGCGAATAACAACTTTTAAAAGACAATTGGGCAGGTACATAGATAGGAAAGGTTTAGACGAATATGGGGCAAATGCTGTCAAGTGGGGCCAGCTTGGATGTGCAGCTTGGTTGACAATGACCAGATGGGCTGAAGGTCCTGTTTCTGTGCTGTATGATTCTATGATTCAACTCCCAGCCCTTTGCAATTATATGTAGCATGATAATATGCTCAGGAACTTGAAATCTTTTGCCTAGAAATTGGAGTTTGCTTTTTTTTGTGGATTGCTAAATTATTGTGTGGCTCACAAAACTGATGGAAAAAAATCATTTCAAAAAAAATCTACAGGGTGACTTTCATTCCTGGATCATGAGAAACCTTTGCATATACGTTTCCTGACCGCAGCTGCCGTGTCATTGCCCTACTAACCTCTGAGAATTGAGACAGCTCTTAAAGTACACTCAGCATGCCATTTACAGTGGAGCAGCATTCAAAGCTGCCATGGAGAACAGGGATAGTGAAACACAGCAATGGTGCAGGTCATTGAACATGAGGCTGGGAGATCCTTTGTGCAGGGCACTGAATTGACCTTCTAGACCATTGATTGCCATCTTCTCCCAGAACCCTGCACCGGTCTTTTTAATAATGAAGGTCATGAGTTGCACAAAACCCCCAGCTCCTGCGATGGAGGAAGCAAGCACTGCATGATCATATGATATCAACAGATGCAGGTCTTAATGGGGCCAACTGTCAGTTGTGCTAGGATGAATTGTGCCTGGAAATGCCTGGGCCAAGTTCATGATGGTTACTAGTAAAAGAAAGTGCATAAATTGGTTCAGTTGGTGTGTGATAATAGCAGAGTGGTTACGTCATGGATGAGTAACTCAGAGGTCTGGACAAACAATCCAGAGAAAAGATTTCCAATCTCACCAGAGCACGTGTGGGATATAAATTAAGTTAATAATCTGGAATATTAAAAAAGTCAGCAAATATTGCTAGTAATTACTACAGAACTATGGAATTATATTTCACTATTGTCTTGCCATCCTCACCTGGTCTGACCAGACCCATGGCAATTTAGACGACTATTAGTTACTCATTAATTAATAGTCTGACAAGCCACTCAGTTGTAAATGGCTACTACATTAAAGCAGAAAGAGAATAACACTAGTCGGACCACCTGGCATCAACAAAGGCACTGAATTCAGACATAGCAGAATCACTTCCAGCCCAGCAGACAATGCGAAGTCCTCCTGACAAGCATCTGGGAAGGAACTGGTGTCTACATTGGGAGAGCTGCCCCACAGACTAGTCAGTCAGCTGTCACACTCAGTTGTACCTGTGCCAGATTCTTCCATCACATTCCCTGGGTATGTCGTCCCACTGGCAGGAAGTCCCACCAGTGGAGGTGGCACTGTGGTACATGGGTGAGAGGTGCAGCCCTGAGAGTCCTTGGGGCAAGCATGGGGAAGGAAACCTCCTCTTAATTAGCACCTACCCTTAGCTGATGAATCAGTGCTCCACCATGTTGAAGACTTGAAAGAAGCATTCAAACTCCCAAGGGTGGAGAATGTACCCTGTGTCGGGGACTTCAATGCCTATCACCAAGAGTAGCTTGGTAGCATCACCACTAGACTTTTTGAGTCCTGATAAACAAAGCTATCAGATTGAGTATGAAGCAGAGTGAACAAACCCGATGGACAATCTGTTTGACTTTGTCCTTGTTTATTTACCTGTGGTAGATACATTGGTCCATAGTTGCATTGTTGGGAGAAATACAGCGCAGTTCTTGTTGAGGCAAAGTACAGTTTTCACCCTGAAGACGTCCTCCAGCGTATTTTGGTACCACAACCATGCTAAATGAGATGCACTCACAAGAAAGTTGGCAGCTTAAACTGGGGATTCAGGGAGCGCTGTGGACCATCAGTAGTGGTGGAAATGTGCATCACCACAATCTGTACCTTGGTCTCTCATATCCCTTACTCTACTGTTGCTATCAAGCTAAGGGGCCAACATTGGCTCAGTGAGAAGTACAAAGGGACAGAGCAAGGGCAGAACCAGGTGTTTAACAGATGAGGCCTTAGCCTAGTAAAACTATAGCACAAGACTACATAAGTATTAAATAGCTATATGATGGAGCTCAGCAATCCCCCAACTAATGGATCAGATCGTGACTGGTGCTTTGTAGTAAATCCGTTAACAGAAAGTGGAGGCTTCAAAAACATCCTATAGTGTGCAGAAACTTCTCATGGAGCATTGTAAATTTCTGGAATCCTCCCCTGCAGAGGGTTGTGGAGACTAGATTATTGGAGGTATTTAAAGAAGGAGTTGATAATTTTTTTGAAGGATCAAGGAATTGAGGGCTGTTTTCAGACTCTTGAATGGACCTCTGATATGCTAAAAGATGAACTTTTGATTTCCCAATGTACCTTGTGATGGCCCTTGCACCATTTTGTCTGCCTGCACTGCACTTTCTCTGAAACTGTGACACTATATTCTGCATTCTGTTTGGTTTTCCTTTTGTACAACCCCAATGTACTTGTATATGGAATGATCCGTTTGGATGGCATGCAAACAACAGCTTTTCACTGTATCTTAGTATATGTGACAATAACAAACCACTAACTAATAGGGTTTTGGCACAGAGGAGAAGATGAAGCCTGGGGCAGATCAGCCATGATCACGTAGAAGCCACGGCCAAGAAAGCTCACCAACGCCTCTACTTCCTCAGGAGGCTAAAGAAATTTGGTTTGTCCCCTTTGACTCTCAACAACTTTTACAGATGCACCATAGAAAGCATCCTCTCTGGATTTATCATGGCTTGGTATGGCAACTGCTCTGCCCAGGACCGCAAAAAACTGCAGAGTTGTGGACACAGCCCAGTGCATCACGGACACCAGCCTCCCCTCCGTGGACTCTGTCTTTACCTCTCGCTGTCATGGTGAAGCAGCCAACATAATCAAAGACCCCACCCACCTGGGACATTTTCTCTTCTCTCCTCTTCCATCGGGTAGAAGATACAGGAGCCTGAGGGCACATACCACCAGACTTAAGGACAGCTTCTACCCCACTGTGATAAGTCTATTGAACGGTTCCCTTATATGATGAGATGGACTCTGACCTCACGATCTACCTTGTTGTGACCTTGCACCTTATTGCACTGCACTTTCTCTGTAGCTGTTAGTGTTTTTACCTGTACTACATCAATCCACTCTGTACTAACCCAATGTAACTGCACTGTGTAATGAATTGACCTGTATGATCGATATGCAGGACAAGTTTTTCACTGTACCTCGGTACAAGTGACAATAATAAACCAATACCAATATCAATCTTGAATAGTAAGGGAGGCTTGTCAGTCCGAGTGGCCTCTTCCTGCTCTCATTTTCTAGATTAGCGATTAAAAAGTTCTAGAGTTTTATTTCTTCTAAATATGCCTGCATTGGATGCTGTCCAATTTTTCTTTATTCTCTATGGTATGGAGAAAGCCTTTTTGTTTGATATTACATGTGCATCATCTGAATTTGTGGTATTTCAGAGATTCTGGAGAAAAAGAGCTGAGCCATTACATGTAAATACAGTGTGAAAATTTGATTTAATTCATTTGTAGGTTGCAGGGAATAAATTATTTAAATCTTGAGCCATTTGAAAAGATGATGTCAGCTACTTAAAAGTATGTAATTTTACACTTTGCATACAGCGTGAGGAGAAATTGGATACTGAGCGGATAAGTGGAATGAGAAAGTCATATAAATTAATTTATTTTTAAATGAATGATATATTTGGAAAATCTTTAGTTGCCTCTGTGCAGAACAGGAGAGTGAGGGAATTATTCACTTTTATGTTGGAGGTTGTACATTAGGAACCTTCTATCAAAATTTAAGTTTCACTGATAGCTAAGAGATATACAGATAATTAATTTAGAAGAATGAAAAATTAGTGCCCATTGTAGACTTAGTGGGGACCGGCAACAGCCTTTTCGCACTTGCCTGTCATTTTATGTTGGTGTGAATGGCCTTGTGCTATTATTCTATTTCCCATGATTTCGTTTTTTCCCTCCTTTTTTTGTTGGAAAAGCTGGGGTTGCATTTGCTTCCTTGCAATCCATGTGGCCATCCTAGAAAGTGGGGAATTCTGTTGATTGAGAGTATCCAAAAACTAACCATTTTTTAAATGAGAGGGATCATCTCTCGTTCCTCTGAAGTGGAGAATATGGGCTCATTCTAAACAATCTCTCCTTGTAGTTCTCTCATTCCAGGAATTTAGTGGCCCTTCATTGCATCCTTTCTAAGGCAAGTATATTCTTTTGTAATATGTGGAGACAAATTGGTATACATTACCATAGGTATGATCTCATTAAAATGCTGTACAATTACAACAAGGCTTACCACATGTATTCAATCATCTATTTATCTTTGGTATAATATCTGGTAGTATTTATCTTTGTAATTCTTTAATCTACATGTTAACTTTCCCTCTCACATTCCCATCAGTTTTCCCACAGTAGGAGCAATTTACAGTGGCCAGTTAACCTACCAATGCACACATCTTTGGCATGTGGGTGGTAACCAGAGCACGCAGGGGAAGACCATGTAGTCACAGGGTGGATGTGCAAACTCCACACAGACAGCAGCACCCAAGATCAGGATCGAACTGTGTCTCTGGAGCTGTGAGGGACCAGCACTGGTCATGTCGCAACTTTCCAGTTCTGTGTTCTTTGGAAACACTCACTTAAGAACCCTAAATGAAAACAAAAGGGGGAGTTGTTTTAACCCTAATTATACATAATCAACAAAGATTTTTTCGTGCCATATCTTCCTGATATTTCCCTAAGGGAACAACAGCCATACGGACTTCCCATGGAAGTACATCCCAAAATTATATGGACTCGGAGTGACACTTGCTGTTGTACATAGAACATAGAAAACCTACAGCACAATTCAGGCCCTTCGGCCCACAAAGCTGTGCCGAACATGTCCCTACCTTAGACATTACTAGCCTTACCCATAGTCCTCTATTTTTCTCAGCTCCATGTACCTATCCAAAAGTCTCTTAAAAGACCCTATCGTATCCGCCTCCACCACCGTTGCCGGTAGCCCATTCCATGCACTCACCACTCTCTGTTGTATCTGTCACTCTGTGCCGATGCTGGGCTTTCCATGGAGCTGGGTCCTGCTGGAATTCCTCATGTTACACCGAAGAATTACTGCCCCGGCTCTGCCAAATGTCAGAGACCATATTAATGTTATTTTTAATATTCTTACCTTTGTTTAATGTTGTAAATCTCTGTATCTGTTAATTATTTACAACAGTCTCAGTAGTTTTTAAATGTGTATGAATGTTGGAAACATTTGACAGGAGGTGACATTCTACCCTGTCTTTGCCTCTTCAATGCCTGTCACTGGGGTTCTGGGGTCAGGATCTCGGGACTGCGCTGCTTGAAGCCTACTCCAGGTTTGGACCTCTCTGCCTGACCCTTGGAACCCCGGGTGCTCCTCTCCCCTCCCTCACTGTACTTGGCACAGATAGGTAAGTGGTCAAGTACCACAGGCACTAATTCTGAGCTACCGGCCAGGTCTAGTAAAATCTGGTCCATTATATTTTCTATAGCATGTTATCGGGGGAAAAAAACTATTAACTTTTTTTTTGCAAGTGCCCTAAGGAAATAGCAAGTGGCAGAATATTCTTGTATCAATAACAAAATAAAACAACGCTGTGGTTTACCAGGCACGGTAGTGTAGTGGTCAGAGTAACGCTATTACAGCGCCAGCGACCCGGGTTCAATTCTGGCCACTGTCTGTAAGGAGTTTGTATGTTCTCCCTGTGTCTGCATGGGTTTCCTCTGGCTGCTCCGGTTTCCTCCCACATTCCAAAAGACATATGGGTTAGGAGGTCGTGGGCCTGCTATGTTGGTGCCAGAAGCATGGCAACACTTGCGGGCTGCCCCCAGAACACTCTACGCAAAAGGTGCATTTCACTGTGTGTTTCGATGTACATGTGACGAATAAAGATATCTGATCTTATGTTGTTGTTTTCCCTCACTAGGTTGCCCAGTGGTGTGCCGAGTATGCCCTGTCGGTCCAGTATCAACATGGAATGGTGGTCTGCACGCAACCTCACAGTCTGTCTGCCATGTGTTTAGCACAGCGTGTAGCAGATGAACTGGACTTAAATGTAGGTCATGAAGTTGGGTACCGTATTCCTTATGAAGACTGCTGCACAACAGAAACTATTCTCAGGTCAGAATCTCTTAATTATTTGACTTATCACAGAACTGGAAACTCAGCTGGTTGAGGAAAAGTAAAGCATGCAAAACGCTGGAGGAAATCAGCGGGTCAGGCAGCATCTATAGAGGGAAATGGACAGTCGATGTTTCAGGTCAAGACCCTTTAAGTCAATTTCCCTCCATAGATGCTGCCTGACTCCCTGAGTTCCCTCAGCGCTTATGGGTTGCTCCAGATTCCAGCATCTGCAATCTCTTGTGTATCGAAAGGGAAAGCACGTCAGTGGACTGCATAATTGTACCTTGAAATTTCTCAGAACACTCCACAAAGTGTATTACTTTTAAAGGACATTGTCTCTTCAGTTTTATGTGAAGATAATATCAAATTGTTGCAGCAAACCCAACAGACTACAAACAATTTGTGGTTTTACAACATTTTTCACATCTAGGGTGCCTCAAGGTGCTTCAGGTGTTCTAAGTGCAGTCACTGTTGTGATGTAAATAAATGGAGCACCGTGCTTGTAGAATGCAAGCCTCCGCAAAATGGTAAATTTTGGCCAATACATTTGGCAGAGCTCTCTTGAATTTCTTTGCAGCAGTGTCCCTAGGTGTTTAGAGCAGATAGGGTGCTAGTTTGTGAGCTGAGGCTATGGAGAAAGTGGTCAGTGTTCTGGTCACTCAGCTGGGGTGTCATGTTTAAGAGGGTGCTCAAATCTTGAACCCACAGCATTCTGACACATTGGATTCCTGATATGTCTGGAGTTGCTGATTCTTTCTGGGGCTGTAGTTATGGTACCACAGCCGTCCTAAAACAATACAGCACAGGAACAAGCCCATTGGCCCACCATGTCTGCGCTGAACACGTTGCCAAATTAAAGTAAATCTCTTCTGCCTGCATATGATCCATATCCCTCCATTCCCTGCATATTCATGTGTCTATCTAAAAGCCTCGTAAACGCCACCATCGACTCTACTTCCAACAGTAGACTACCCCTCGCAGCCCATTCCAAGCACCTACCACTCTGTTTTTCTCCAGTTGTAGCAGCCAGAGCAGCAGAGGGGAGGAGCAGTCAGTTTTTATTTTTAAAATTGTGTGATTGGCTAAGTGTCTGGCAACTCGGCCAATAAAAGGAAAGGTATGGTAAAGTGGAGCGGCCATTTTGGAGCAGCCATAGTGTGAGTGGGCCAGTGTAGGAATGGGAATCTGTGGCTTTGACTTGAGGCTTCGGCGAGGAGCACTGTTGAGTAGCAGATAAGAACAGGTAAGGTTTTTTGTAGTAGTTAATTATATTAGTTAACTAATTAACTAAAGTAGGGATGCAGGATCGGGTGATGTGTTGTAGCTGCATGATGTGGGAGCTGGTGGACCCCTTTGTGGGTCCTGGTGACCACGTCTGTAGCAAGTGTTGGTTGCTCGAGGAACTCGGGCTCAAAGTTGATGACCTGGAATCTGAGCTTCAAACACTGCGACGCATCAGGGAGGTGGAGAGTTACCTGGACGCATGTTTTGCAGGAGGCGGTCACATCCATTAGATTAAAACTACTTCAAATTCGGTCTGTGGTCAGGCACAAGAAGGTGTGACCGTGAGTGAGGCAGGTAGGGGGATCCAAGAGGTAGTGCTGGAGGAGCCTCAGCCCTCAAGCTTGTCCAACCGGTCTGAGATTCTTGCTCCTTGTGCAGATGAGAGTGGGGGCCGTAGGAAGGATGTGCAGCTTTCACCCCTCTCACCTTAATTGCATGTCCTTCAGTACTTGACATTTCTACCCTGGGAAAAAGATTCTGACTGTCTACCCTGTCTATGCCTCTCATAATTCTATAAACCTATCAGGCCTCCCCTTAGCCTCAGATGCTCCAGAGAAAACAACCTAAGTTTGTCCAACCTCTCCTTATAGCTCCTACCCTCTAATCCAGGCAGCATTCTGGTAAACCTATTGTGTACCCTTTACAAAGCCTCCGCGTCCTACCTGTAATGGGGCAACCAGAATTGCATACAATGAACTGAATTTAATCAGCAGTCAACTCAGCCAGGGTTGCTGTTCTGAGATCTCCATTGAAAATGTGGTTCCGTAGCTATCAGATGAAGCCAAGACTGGGCTCAGTGATGGAAGTGCTGTCCATTAATCTGTTGCTTCGCTGGACACCGTGATCCGATTCCACTTTCAAAGCAAAGCAAGCAGTTCCCATGGTGTCTTGTCCAAGATTACTCCCTTAATTAATAACTAGTCTATGCCGATCACAGTGCCCACCCAGCTAGTCCCAATTTCCTGCGTTTGGTTCATATTCCTCGAAGCCCTGCCCATCCATGTACGAATGCAAGTGCTCCTTAACAGATACTAATGTACCTGCTTCAACCACTTCCTCTGGCTGCTCATTCCATATACTCACCACCCTCTGCGTGAAGAAGTTGCCCCTCAAGTCCCTTTTAAATCTTTCCCCTCTCACCCTAAACCTGTGCCCCCTAGTTTTGGACTCACCTACCCTGGGGAAAAGATTGTTACCATCTACCTTATCTGTGCCTCTCATAATTTTAAACACTTCTATAAGGTCACCCCTCATTCTCCTACGTTCCAAGGAATAAAGACCTAGTCTGGCCAACCTCTCCCTATAACTCAGGCCTCCTGATCCTGGCAACATCCTCGTAAATCTTTTCTGCACTCTTTCCAGTGTAACCACCTCTTTCGTATAACAGGGTGACCAAAACTGTACACGGTACTCCAAGTGCGGCCTCACCAACGACTTTTCCAACTACAATATAGTGTCCCAGCTCCTATACTCAATGCCCTGACTGATGAAGGCCAGCATGCTAAAATCCTTTTTCAACACCCTGTCTCTCTGTGAAGCCACTTTCAATGAACTCCTCGGTTGCTCTGTTCCATTACATCCCCTGCTGCCCTATCATTCATAGTATAAGTCCTATGCTGGTCTGACTTTCCAAAATGCAACATCTCACACTGGTTAAGCATTAAGATATGTTTAAGCTTTCTCCAAGTTGCTATGTTATTGTCAATGGAATAGTATAGTGTTTCATATGGGAAAATTGCAATAATTGCAACAATCCGTATTCCCCCATTTCTTGGTGAATACCCTAATTTCTTTATCCACCAGTGTCCTCCTCTAATTCCATCCCACCCCCCCCCCCCCCAGGTGCTGGTACCTCCTCTAATTCTCCCCCCCCCAATTGCTAGTGTCCTTAATTCCCCCCATTTGCTGATGCCCTCCAGAAATTCCCCCCACCCCCTTCACTTGCTGGTGCCCTTCTCCAAACCCACCCCACCCCCCCCCCCCCCCCCCCATTTGCTGGTGCCCTACACTAATTCCCCCAATTGCCAGTCCCCTCAATTCATTGTTCAGGAATTATAGCAGTGCATTTATAATCCATATATTCATGAATTGTTGGTTTACAATGTTATCTATATTTTAATGCAGTTATAATGCTCTTCTTTAAGGTTCACTTAAGGCGGCTTCATTTGAAACTGTTTACCATTGTTCTCTAAGATGAGGTAATTGGTGTGTTGATGGTCATGTGGTTTCAAGTCTAATTATTGACAAGACCAGGCTGGATATGGTTAACCTTTGCACTTGAAAAATGGAAATCTTTCTTAAATCTTGGAGCGAAGTATCAGCCTCAAATTTTATTATATACCAACAGAAAATAATGGGTCTCTGAATATGTACTATTCCTTTGTTGTTCTGGGTTCCTGTGAATGTTTTTATATCTTAATCTCATAATCATCAGTTGTGAAATTACCTTTGCCTTTAAAGATTAATGCATACAGTCTCTGCCGGTACACACCCTCCTTGTGCACAGTACTTTGAATTAATTACAGTTGGCTTCTTGCTTGGAGGTTGTAATGCTGAAAAGTTATTTGTTACCCAGGTGATTTTATTCAATATGCCCCCTTCTTTTGATGGCAAAAATTTTTTTTAATTGAGGGATAGATGGATTGAAGTGAATGAACAATTTCTCAAATTTCAAATTTCTCAAAGCCTAGTAATTTCTAGGGTAGGGACATGTTCAGCACAGCTTTGTGGGCTGAAGGGCCTGAATTGTGCTGTAGTTTTTCTATGTTCTATGTTTTTTTTCTAAATGTGTGATTTGGTTATGAGGTTGCTGAGAGGTATTTTTATGGCTGTGTTAGTTTGTTTAATCTGTCACAAGTGTTTCCTGGGTCAGTTTCCTTTCTTATAACTCTGGCTTGTTTAAGTTGAATCACTCGACCAGATGGAGACAAAATTTGGTGGAAGAGGGAGGAGCACAATAGAGGGGGAAAAATTTCAAAGAATTTTATCCATTGATTCTTTTGGCTCCCCGATTCTCTTCTCAATTTCTCATCCTTCTTTCACGTCGTGAAGTGCATCTGATGCTGTAAGAAAAAATGTACAAGTTTTACTTACCTAACACCTAAGATTCATAGCTTTTCTGTGAAGCACTCTGGCTGACATTAAAAAAAACCTTGTCTGTCCCGAGTTACATTCCTGATGAGCATTCCTGAAGACTGTGCCATTGCAATCATTGATGTTGTTAATCCAGTTCTCCTTTTGCAATATATCTTATCCCTCCCCAGTATTAATAAAGGAGCATTTTAACTTGGTCTAGATTGTTGCGAGTAGTGATATAGCTCTCATTTTTTTTGATCAGTACTGTGTGGCACCAAGGACACCTTCCACTTGTCAGCTCGAGCCTAGATGTTATCCCGTACTTGCTTTGGACTTGCTTGGGCAGATTCATTGTTCAACAAGTTGAATACTGCATAATTGTAATTGTGAGCATAAATTCTTATTTGTGACCAGGTCTTTGATGAAGCAACTAAAGTTGATGCCAGAAGTGTTGCTTCATTAAAAGTAGGATTTAAGTATAAATTTTATGCAAAGCATTCCCATCGATAACATTGTTGCATCTTGATTGAGGACAAAATTCCCCAATATTCACTAGTTTCATGCTTAACTATTCCTGGGACTAAACTTTGCAGCAAGATGGTGCCAGGATAGGGTGAACAGCTTCCCCAACCTGTTATCTGTAAATTCTGAATTCAAAAGTATTTGCCTACTTATCTCACTTTATTAACTTAATCCTTCAGTATTGTTTTGTAGCATTCCCCAGATCTGCAAGATGTTTTTGCTCCAGTTAATGAAAATTCCAATTTTAAAAATCAGTTCATCAGTCTGTCCCACTTGCTGAAGACTTGTGCAGAAGTTGGTGTCAGTTTTTTTTTAGTGTGATGTTGGTTTGTCCGTTGAATAAGCCCAGTTAATGTAGCTGGTGATTCTAATGCAGTGTTCAGCTGGGTAATGACATGAATCTTTGTTTTTTTTGTAACTTGACTTGTTATACCAATTGTTATATCAGTTAGAGAAGTGGGCTGAGGAGTGGAAAATAGATTTCATTAAGTGTGAGATGTTGCATTTTGGAAAGTCAAACCAGTGTAGGACTTTTCCTATGAATGGTAGGGCACTAAGGGATGTAATGGAACAGAGCGACCTAGGATTGCAAGTGCATAGTTCGTTGAAAGTGGCATCACAGGTAGACAGGGTGTTGAAAAAGGCGTTTAGCATGCTGGCCTTCATCAGTCAGGGCATTGAGTATAGGAGTTGGGACACTATGTTGTAGTTGTATAAGTCATTGGTGAGGCCACACCTGGAGTACTGTGAACAGTTTTGGTAACCCCATAAAACTAAAGAGGTGGTTAAACTGGAAAGAGCGCTGAAAAGATTTATGAGGACGTGGCCAGAACTGGAGGGCCTGAGTTATAGGGAGAGATTGGCCAGGCTAGGTCTTTATTCCTTGGAACATTGGAGAATGAGGGGTGACCTTATAGAAGTGTTTAAAATTATGAGAGGCACAGATAAGGTAGATGGTAATGGTCTTTTCCCCAGGGTAGGGGAGTCCAAAACTCGGGGGCACAGGTTTAGGGTGAGAGGGGAAAGATTTAAAAGGGACCTGAGGGGCAACTTTCTTCATGCAGAGGGTGGTGAGTATATGGAATGAGCAGTCAGAGGAAGTGGTTGAAGCAGGTACATCAGTATCGGTTGAGGAGCACTTGCATACGTACATGGAGGGGCAGGGCTTTGAGGGATATGGACCAAATGCAGCAAATTGGGACTAGCTGGGTGGGCACCATGATTGGCAAGGACTGGTTGGGCCGAAGGGCCTGTATCCATGCTGTATTGCTCTATGGGTCTATGACTCTATAACCATAATGAATCCCCCAGTATCTGCCCTTACTCGGACATTATCAGTTAACCATTTTATACAAGGCTTGCACCCAACGTGAGCTGGGTTTAGGTCATTGTGAGACAGGTTAGCTTTACCCTACTGATGATGCGTTGTTGCATAGTAACCTTGCTCCGTATGAGAGGAACTGCAGATTTGAACATTTGGTGTATGTGCTTGCCTGAGGACCAAATGGTGCAAAATTACCATCCACAGGTTAATGACTGAATGCCTCTGTCAGAATCCAGCCTGAACTTTATAAAGATGTCTGAGATGTTTTCCGCATGGGATGCATTATAACAGCAAGACCTTTATCTCTTCCAACAGGTACTGCACGGATGATATATTGCTCTGTGAAATGATGTCTGATCCCTTGTTACATCACTATGGAGTTATAATTATTGATGAAGCCCACGAGCGAACCGTGGCAACTGACGTGCTCCTTGGTTTATTGAAAGACTTGCCAAAGCAGAGGCCAGAGCTGAAGGTTGTCATCATCACGGCGCCGTATCTCGTAGACAGGCTGAGAAGTTACTACCCTGACGTGCCTTTCGTGAAAGTGGAGGGTGGTGCGGAAAATTCATTTCCTGTGGAAGTCATATACAGAGATGGACAGTTTAAGGATTGCGTCTCAGCTGCTTCACAAACGGTACTGGATATCCACAGGAAGGGGGAAGAGGGCAACATTATTGTCTTCCTGGCCAGTGAAAAGGTGGGTATTCTTGTGAAAGTGTAGATTTGGGCATTGTAAAACTAGCTTGATGAGATTTGTTTTTAATGCCCAATATCTGGGAAGAGGGTCGAACCCAGCTCACACTGGGAGTTCTGTCAGTTCTTCTAAGCCAGCTGGTTCCTGTCTTTGTATTCCTACATGTGACATTTTGTTTCCTGAAAGTGAGTGGATGGAAAATCGTGGCTAGGTGATTTACAATTCAGTGGTAAATGGAAAATTTAGCCTGAAATTAATGTTCTCCAATTTATACAGTGCTCTAAACAAACATACCTGTTAAAATTATCAAAAGCGCATTGTTTAAAGAAAGAATTTGCAAATATTTAAATCAGAATCAGGTTTATTATTACTGACTTGTATGATGAGTAATTTGTTGTTTTGTGGCAGCAGTACAGTGCAAAGACATAAAAATGACTATAAATTACAAAATAAAATGGAATAACGAGGTAGTGTTCATGGACCATTCAGAAATCTGATGGCAGAGGGGAAGAAGCTGTTTCTGAATCATTGAGTGTGGGTCTTTAGGCTTTGTTCCCTTTCAGAAATAGTTTCCTTTTCTAACTATCAGCAAAAAATGCGAGGAGGAAAGTTTTGGACTGCATCAAGAATAAATGATCAGGTTGAGTTGGATTCAAATGTGGCAACTAAAACTTAATCCAGAGAAGAGTGAGTTGGTGCATTGAAGGATACAGATCAAGACATATCCTTAAAGGTGGTAGCGTAGATTAAGTCTTCTCACATTACAGGAAGGGTGCGATTGCACTGAAAATGGTGCAAAGGAGATGTAAGATGTTACCAGGACTGAGAAATTTTGGCTATGATGAAAGACCTGATAAGCTAGGGTTGTTTTCTTTGAAGTAGTGGAGGCTGAGGAGTACTTAATTGAGGTTTATAAAATTGAGGGGCCAGAAACTAGTGAATCGGTAGAAAGTATTCCTTGGTAGGTGGGTCAGAAATCAGAAGACGTAGATTTAAAATAATTTTGCTGGGGATGGGGTGGGGGTGGGGTCGCGGCTGAGAGGGTAGAGGAGGAAAAATATTTCCAGTACAGGATGGCAGGAGTCTGGAACTCAATGCTGGAAAGGATAATGATAAGATGAGAATTCTTTATTAGTCATGTGTATATCAAAACACACAGTGAAATGCATCTTTTGCATAGAGTGTTCTGGGGGCAGCCCAGAAGTGTTGCCACGCTTCTGGCGCCAACATAGCATGCCCGCAACTTCCTAACCCTTACGTCTTTGGAATGTGGGAGGAAACTGGAGCACCTGGAGCAAACCCATGCAGATGCGGGGAGAACGTACAAACTCCTTACAGACAGCGGCGGGAATTGAACCCGGGTTCCTGGCGCTGTAATAGCGTTGCACTAACCGCTACACTACTGTGCCCCTCATAACATTTAAAATACTGGACCATAAAACAAACTGCTAGCGAGGCAACGAACAAGTGTGCTGGAGGAACTCCGTGGGTCGAGCAGCTTCTGTTGGGGTGGTGGGGGGAGGAATTGCAATTCCAATTTCTTACCCCACTGACAGATGCTGTCCGACCTGCTGAATTCCTCCAGCAGATGGTTTGTTGCTCTAGATTCCAGCATCTGCCGTCTCGTCTCCACTTGAAATACGACATGTACTTGAACAGTTGTGACTTCTAGAGCAGCCGACCTAATGCTGGAAGGTGAGATTAGGCTGTGTGGCAGTTGTTGGATCAGAATAGGCATGATGGGCTGAATGGCCTCCTGTGTAATACATTTTCTGAGAGTGACTGATAGTGTTGTTCACTGCTGTCTTTTGTGAAGAGTTCACAATCGAAACTTTACAGTTGTTGAAAATGTATATCGTTACATGTCAGAAGCAGCAGACTGGAGAATTTGATTTCCAAGTTTCTTTTTTCTAAACTCTTCTGCAGAAAACACAAAGTTACTCTTCTATTCTCTCCATGATGAAGAGAAGTGTTCATCTTTCTTTTTTTTTGAAGTGCTTACAGCTTGCTGGTAAATTGCACAAATTGCCCAAGTGCAGATGACACAAAACTGATTAAAAACTTTGAACAACTGTTGATACTATATTGCTGCGCAGTTAGAAGCTATTTTTCCCATTAATCTGTCGTTCAACACACAATTCCTATCTTTTAAGTTCCATAGATTTTCAATAACAACCAATATCTTTAAGAGCGTTGCCACTTTTGCCACTACTCTCTGGCAGTGCATAATTTTTTCCCTGAATGTGTGTTGTCCAGAATTGAATACAACACCCCAGAGAGGTCTAACCAATGATTTTTAAGCCTCACTATGACTTCTTTCTTTTCTATTCTGTGCTCTTATTTATGAACTCAGTTTCTACATGCTTAATATCAAATCACTTTGTCAAATTACTTATCCAGCTGTAAAGCATTGTGTGCACAAATCCCCAGGTTTCTGTCTCCTGCAGCTTCTCTAAAATCTCACCATTTATTTTATTTTGTTTCCGACATCTGTGACTGTTCAATTCTCTGAGTCATTTCACTATGTAGCTGCTTATTTCACTAGTCTATCTGGTTCAATTCTGGCCGCTGTCTATAAGTTTGTACGTTCTCCCTGTGCCTGCATGGGTTTCCTCCAGGTGCTCTGGTTTCCTCCCACATTCCAAAGATGTACAGGTTAGGAAGTTGTGGGCATGCTATGTTAGCGCCGGAAGCGTGGCGACACTTGCAGGCTGCCCCCAGAACACTCTATGCAAAAGGTGCATTTCACTGTGTGTTTCGATGTACATATGACGAATTAAGATATCTTATATCTTCCTGAAACTTACTGTTATCCTCATTGTTTACTGCATTTCCAACTTTCATGTTGTTTTCCAAACTTTGAAATTTAGTCTTATCAGATATGCTGTCACTTGTGTGAGGAAGCAAAATCCAGTTGCATCTTGAGACTATAGAGTGCTTGATGCCTTTAGAAAAGATATTAAAAGACCCAGTTTTTGGAAAAAATATCAAATCATCATGTGAAATATGTAATTTTTGAATTTTAATTTCCTTAATTTTGATTGGTTAAACTAATGAAGGACAAAATTCAGGCAGTGTTTGGGGAAAAAGTAGTCTAAACTTGGTTCATTTAAGAGTTTATGGTAAGTAATTCAATAAATCTGGAATTTAAAAAAAACTCATGTCAGTATTGGTGACCATGAAACCATAGATTATCGTAAGAAAATCTGGTTCCCCTTGGTGGAGGAAAGCTGCTGTGCTGACTCTGTGCGGTTCCTGACCCACTAGAGTTTACTTTTAACTGCTTTTCCAACTCAAGGACAATCAGCAATGGACAGTGGATACCACATTGCAAATGCCATTCACATCTCAGCAGCAATGATAAATAAATGAGTTTAGGCCATAATGGGTTTCTGTTTGAAAATTTCATTGCTATTTATGGGTCTGAAAGTGACATGCATGATAATTAAAAAAAATTTCTGTTGCTGTATGCACTGCATTCTCAAGACTTCGGAGTTTCTGGAGTTGGGCCAGTAAAATTCAGGACTATCTCATGGTAGTTCGTAAGTTAATGGTTGAACACAACTGTTGTCTTAGGGAGCCAATCTTGATTAGTGACCACAGAAGCTATAGGTAAATAGGAATTGATGTTTTGATATTATGTGGCCAGCATGATTTTGGATGAGTTCAAATGTGTATAAGATGGAGGATGGGAGGCTGACTTGGTGCTTTGCAATAGTCAAATCTAGAAACTACAAATGCATGGATGATCTTCTGGGGATGATGGAGGAAGAGATGGAGTAGATATAGTTAGATACTCATCTTAGCCCCAGTTACGATGCCAAAGTGGCAAACAGTCTAGGTCAGCCACAGCTAATGACCAGGGAGAGAAACATCATTACAACTTTGGGCTAGTTACAGTTGGATGTAATCCTCATTCTGATTTTAAGTGGATCTGCAGTGCATATCCCAGTATTCCTGAAATCATCCAGTTTAAAATTTGAACACATTGGGAGTAGCACAAAAATATCAGAAGCAAAGCAGCTTTTTCTTGAGCTAGTGATGATACAACCAGGGAAATCGATCTAATTCCTGTTGGTTTTAGCTTGCCTGATGTGACACACATCTGTTGTGGATTTTTATGTGAATTAGTTGAAAGAAAGCAATTGCTTTTAATATTTTTCATATTTATTTTGAGCCCAGAGCATTGTTTGACCTTTTAAGGAACTCATTGTTCAAAGAAGTACTCATCCGTGAGTATGAGATGGAGCAGAAATGCTAATCCCAAGCACGATAGTTAGCGACCATTGTAATTGTCTCACCCAATTATGGTGGAAGACCTTGACACTCAGTGTTGATTAGTAGTAGAAGGAAAGGAAACACTTGCTGCACCAGAGGATATCTTTTTGCAACCTTCTCTGAAATGGTTTTCTGCCTTGAGGATGTTCATGAGCAAGAATGATCTCGTTTGCCATACTTCTAATATCACAATTCTACTTGAAATCTAGTTTTAATATGCTGTGAATTGATAATGTCAATCTTATTCATTTTAAATTTCTTCATGAATCCAACCTGACAGTAACAGCAAAAAAAAACTGGGTCAAGCAGCATCTGTGGAGGCAAGGAGATGGTCAACGTTTCGGGTGACGCATTCCCTCTGTGTTCCTTCCCAATTCCCACCGATCCAACCAGGATCTCTCCCTTAGTTCAACTTTTCCATCCCTCTCTCCCTGTTGTTACTGAGACATTACCCTTCTCCACCTGGTTCCATCTGTCCCTCAACTATATGCCTATCTATCAGAGTTTCTTCTCCCTTGGTTCACCTCTCCTATCCCCTCTGCCACCTGGTTCCATCTGTCCATTATCCCTTCCTTTTCTGGACCTGCCTATGTACCAGCCTCTTGTTTTAGCACTCGTCCTTCCCCTCCCCCACCTGGCTCTATCGGCCATTCCTTTCCCTCACCCCCACACTTCCCCCCCACCCCCCAAAAGTCTGGTTCCACCTCTCACCTACCACCATCGATCTCACCTCTTCCTCTTACTTCTATAGACTGGCTGTCTTCCTTCTACACTCTCAGTCCTGATGCAGGGTCTCAACCTGAAACATCGACCGTTCCCTTTGTCTCCACAGGTGCTGCTCAGCCCACTGAGTTCTTCCAGCAGTTTATATTTTGCTCCAGATTTCAACAGTCTATCTGCACTCTCTTGTGCCTCCTGACAGTAATGGTACGGTTTGGGGCATAGAATGCCCCCTTGCACATCTGCATAAACACAGTGAATTTATTGTTCTTATCACCTGAGATTTTTTACACGCTGTTCCTTTTGGAGGTACTATCTTTTTGATGAGATGTTACATGTGGGTCTTGTCTACTTCTTCAAAGTGTGTGCAAAATATGCTTCAAGGAAGAACAGGGGAGTTCTCCTTGGTGCACTGTCCATTATTTATCCTTTGACAGTGTTGCTAAAATAGGCTATTGGTTCCTCTTGGTAGATTATTGGACTTTTGCTGTGTGCAAATTGACTGCCATTTCCTATATCACAGCACATACAGAGAGCCGTATTTCATTGGCTGTAATGGGTTTTGAGGTGTCTTGAGTGAGCAAAAGATTCTACGTAAAATTCCATAAAAATTTTATATAAAAGTCTTTATTTCTTTTTATTTATTAACATGAAGGGAATGGAGGGATATGGATCATTTCCAGGGAGATAGGTTTGGTTTAATTTGGCATCACGGTCAGCATAGACCCGAGGCCGAAGAGCCTTTTCCTATGCTGTACTGTTCTATGTTCTGTTTAGGATTACACTTGGGATGAAGTGATTTAATTCATTACCCTTGAAGAATGATTCCGAGCCCTTCTGGGGAGAAATAGTGGAGAATGTTTACTTGGCTCCATATTTTAACACATCTCCTTGCTAATCACAGATTTACAGTTTTTAAAATTATGCTAAAGGCACACTAGATCTATGAACAGAATGTTGTCCTCTGAGAGTCTTCTATTCAGTCTATCTACTACTTGTAATTTACAGAAGCTAAGTTTCCTTTCAGTTGTCCGACCCGAAACGTCGACTGTTTGTTTCCCTCCATAGATGCTGCCTGACCTGCTGAGTTCCTCCAGCATTTTGTGTGTGTTGCTCCTTTCCAGTTGTGTTGTCAATGTATGCATAGCTTGTGGAAACAAGCTTAATAAGATAGATGGGCTGCCAGCTCTCGTGCAGAAGCCTAAGCTGCTTTGGGATTAGATATAGCTGAAGGCTGTTACAGTTCAGTAGTTCAGGAAGAACTGAGCGTGTCAAGCAGCATCTGTGGAGACAAAGGGATGGTCAACATTTCGGGTTGGGACCCTGCATCATGACTGAGAAGGTAGAGGAAAAATGGCGAGTATATAGAAGTGAAAGAGAGGGGTGAGAAAGGCAGTTGGGTGAAAGGTGGAACTAGATGTTGGGGGTAGGTGGGTGAGGGTTAATGGGCTAGGGAGGGGTGGGGAGATTGTTGAGACAGAGGTTGGTAGGTAAAAGATAGAAACAAGAAAAGAAAAACAAATTGGGCAGATGGAGCTGGGGGGACAGGTAGAGACAGATGGTGGTGATAGGTAGAGACAGATGGTGGTGATAGGTAGAGACAGATGGTGGTGATAGGTAGAGACAGATGATGGTGATAGGTAGAGACAGATGATGGTGATAGGTAGAGACAGATGATGGTGGTGATAGGTAGAGACAGATGATGGTGGTGATAGGTAGAGACAGATGATGGTGATAGGTAGAGACAGATGATGGTGATAGGTAGAGACAGATGATGGTGGTGATAGGTAGAGACAGATGATGGTGGTGATAGGTAGAGACAGATGATGGTGGTGATAGGTAGAGACAGATGATGGTGGTGATAGGTAGAGACAGATGATGGTGGTGATAGGTAGAGACAGATGATGGTGGTGATAGGTAGAGACAGATGATGGTGGTGATAGGTAGAGACAGATGATGGTGGTGATAGGTAGAGACAGATGATGGTGGTGATAGGTAGAGACAGATGATGGTGGTGATAGGTAGAGACAGATGATGGTGATAGGTAGAGGCAGATGGTGGTGATAGGTAGAGACAGATGATGATGGTGATAGGTAGAGACAGATGGTGGTGATAGGTAGAGACAGATGATGGTGGTGATAGGTAGAGACAGATGATGGTGGTGATAGGTAGAGACAGATGATGGTGGTGATAGGTAGAGACAGATGATGGTGGTGATAGGTAGAGACAGATGATGGTGGTGATAGGTAGAGACAGATGATGGTGATAGGTAGAGACAGATGATGGTGGTGATAGGTAGAGACAGATGATGGTGGTGATAGGTAGAGACAGATGATGGTGGTGATAGGTAGAGACAGATGATGGTGATAGGTAGAGACAGATGGTGGTGATAGGTAGAGACAGATGGTGGTGATAGGTAGAGACAGATGATGGTGGTGATAGGTAGAGACAGATGGTGGTGATAGGTAGAGACAGATGATGGTGGTGATAGGTAGAGACAGATGATGGTGGTGATAGGTAGAGAGAGATGATGGTGGTGATAGGTAGAGAGAGATGATGGTGGTGATAGGTAGAGAGAGATGATGGTGGTGATAGGTAGAGACAGATGATGGTGGTGATAGGTAGAGACAGATGGTGGTGATAGGTAGAGACAGATGATGGTGGTGATAGGTAGAGACAGATGGTGGTGATAGGTAGAGACAGATGATGGTGGTGATAGGTAGAGACAGATGGTGGTGATAGGTAGAGACAGATAAGGGAGAGATGATGGGCAGATGGAACCAACTGGGGGAGGGGTTAGGAAAGGTGAGGCAAGGGAGAAGAAACCCATGGGCAGGTGGAATTAGGTTGGGGAAGTCTTGGTTACGTGGGGGTGGGTGGTTAGGAGGAGGGAAAAAGTGAACAATGGGCAGTGGGGGAGAGAGAGAGACTGGATGAATTGGTGAGAGTGGGAAAAGAACACTGGGACAGTGAGTTACCTGAAATTGGAAAATTCAGTGTACATACCATTGGGCTGCAGGCTACCCAAGTGGGGCATGAGATGCTGTACTTCAGTGTAGCACTGAGTGACCTGTTCCGGTTGTCAGAGCTACGTGTACTTGTTTGTGACAAATATATCTTGGGCTCAAAGGTGTTCTAATTGTATTTTCTGAAGTATCCTCTTCCTAAGACAATTAAATTTGGCATTTTGAATATGTTTTTCATTAAATAGATAGTATTTAACATTTTTGCAAGTTCTCCTGAATCCATATTAGCTGTCACTAATTGCCGTGCTTGGAGTTAGTATATCCATGCCCTCCATCTGAAACTGTAGGCTGTTAAATTATGGATTTTCTGAGCAGGTTGCAGATATTGCCAATTTATTTCTGTGTCCTCTGTGGAGCCAGGGTGTATGTAGCAGCTCTGTTCAGCAGATGCTTGGGTGCCATTTCTGCAAAATTCAGTAGACTTGTGGACTGTGCCAGACACTCATGTAGAAGCAGGCGTTCACAAAACACGTATAACCAACTTCCACATAACTTCAAGGGGAATCTTGTGGTTGGAACCATTTGCAGGTGGGTCACCCAGTTCTTAGCACTTGCTTCATGTAGAAATTCCAAAACATACCCCCATTGCAACCCCAACCTCAAATGAGGATGAGCAATGGCATGGAAAGCCATGTTTTCGTTCTCTATATACCATTGCCCCTCCCAACCCCCTCCTCCCGAACCCACATTTCTGTTGTTCCAAACCTGGATACTTGCTCATCTCCCCCCTTCCTTCTCATCCTTTACTGAGTTTTGTTTGGTCAAGATGCAAAACTCTGAAATTACTTCCCTTCCCTGGGAACAGCACGATTAGGGTCGATGACCTTCCAGCAGCAGTTCATGTCCGTCTGTGTGTGTGTCGCCGGGAACAGCCCGCAGATTGGAGAATCCTCTGTTACACTGCTGCTGGGAATGAACCGTGACAAGGACCCATGCATCTTCTGCCACACCCTCCTCGCAAACCCACAGCCCGCAAAGAGGTGGGCGACCGTCTCGTCCCCAGCACAGTCCTCCCGGGGGGCAGCGCTCGCTGAGAGTGAGGTGAGGATCTGACTGGGAGGGCCCCTCTCACCACCGGCCTGGACAGTCGGCTCAGGGAACCACCCCACAGTATCCATTGAGTCCCTCTTGCAGTGCCTGCAGGATCCTCCTGACTCTCAGGCAGAGTCCGCGGCGGGGTTCTCCGAGGTACAGAGGGGGCAGACAGAGCTACAGGATCCGCCATTCATGTAATTCCCCAACCAGGTTATACGTGCTTTGTTAAAGGCTGCCAGTTCAATTCCCTCAAGCGAGGGGATTAGGGGAGCTCACCTAATAACGGGGGGTGGGGGGGGGGGCAGGGGGGTGGAATTAGGGGAGCTCACCTAGTGACGGGAGATTAGAGGAGCTCACCTGGTGATGGGGTGGGGATTAGAGGAGCAAACCAGGTGACGCGGTGGGGATTAGAGGAGCTCACCTTGTGACGGGGGAGCATTAGAGGAGCTCACCTGGTGACGGGGGAGTATTAGAGGAGCTCACCTGTTGATGGGGGGCATTAGAGGAGCTCACCTGGTGACGGGGTGGGGATTAGAGGAGCAAACCTCGTGACGTGGTGGGGATTACAGGAGCTCACCTGGTGATGGGCGATTAGTGGAGCTCACCTGGTGACGGGTTGGGGATTAGAGGAGCTCAGCTGGTGACGGGGTGGGGATTAGGGGAGCTCACCTGGTGACAAGGGATTAGAGGAGCAAACCTGGTGATGGGGTGGAGATTAGAGGAGCTGACCTGGTGACGGGGGTGGGAGCATTAGAGCTCTTCTGAAGACTGGGGGGGTGATTAGAGGAGTTCACCTGGTGACAGGGTGGGGAGTAGTGGAGCTCACCTGGTGGTGGGATTAGAGGAGCTCACCTGGTGATGGGGGGGACTAGAGGAGCTCACCTGGTGACGGGCAGATTAGAGGAGCTCACTGTAATGGGGTGGGGGATTAGAGGAGCTCAGTTGGTGAAGGGGGGATTAGAGGAGCTCACCTGGTGATGGAGGATTAGAAGAGCAAACCTGGTGACGGGGTTGGGATTAGAGGAGCTCAGCTGCTGACGGGGGTGATGGGGAGGATTAGAGGAGTTCAACTGGAGACGGGGAGGATTTGAGGCGCTCAACGTGACGTGGGGATGAGAGGAGCTCACCTAGGAACAGGGGATGAGAGGAGCAAATTTGGTGATGGGGTGGGGAATTAGGGGACCTCACCTGGTGACGGTGGGGGATTAGAGGAGCTCTGGTAACGGGGTGGGGATTAGAGCTCAGTTGGTGACGGGGGATTAGAGGAGCTCACCTGGTGACGGTGTGGCGATTAGAGGAGCTCACCTGGTGACAGGGTTGGATTAGAGGAGCTCACCTGGTGATGGGGTAGGAATTAGAAGAGCAAATCTGGTGACTGGGTTGGGATTAGAGGAGCTCAACTGCTGACGCGGGTGATTAGAAGTGCTCAGCTGGTGATGGGGAGGATTAGAGGAGCTCACCCGGTGACGGGGTGCGGATTAGAGGAGCAAACCTGGTGACGATGGGGATTAGAGGAGCTCAGCTGGTGAGGGGGGATTAGAGGAGCTCACCTGGTGAGGGGGGATTAGAGGAGCTCACCTGGTGACAGGGTTGGATTAGAGGAGCTCACCTGGTGACGGGGTGGGGATTAGAAACCTGGTGACGTGGTTTGGATTAGAGGAACTCACCTGGTGACGGGGGAGGGTTCGAAGAGCAAACCTTGGTGACGGGGTTGGGATTAGAGGAGCTCAACTGGTGATTGGGGGGGGGATTAGAGGAGCTCAGCTGGTGATGGGGAGGATTAGAGGAGCTCAACTGGAGACGGGTGAGGATTAGATGAGCTCAACTAGTGACGTGGGGATAAGAGGAGCTCACCTAGGAATGGGGGATGAGAGGAGCTCACCTGGTGGGGATGAGAAGAGCATACCTGGTGACGATGTGGCGATCAGAGGAGCTCACCTAGTGACGGATTGGGGATTAGAGAAATTTGATGGGGTGGGGATTAGAGGAGTTCACCTGTTGATGGGGTGTGGATTAGAGGAGCTCAACTGGTGAGGGGGGATTAGAGGAGCTCACCTGGTGATGGGGTGGGGATTAGAGGGGCAAACCTGGTTACAGGGGAGGATTAGAGGAGCAAACCTGGTGACGGGGTGGGATTAGAGGAGTTTATCTGGTGACGGGGGATTAGAGGAGCTCACCTGGTGACGGGTGTTTAGAGGAGCACCTGGTGACGAGGATTAGAGTACCTCACCTGGTGATGGGGTGCAGATTAGAGGAGCAAACCTGGTAGGGATGAGGATTAGAGGACCTCTGCTGGTGATGGGGGAGTATTAGAGGAGCTCACCTGGTGACGGGGGATTAGAGGAGCTCACCTGGTGACAGGGTGGGGATTAGAGGAGCTCACCTGGTGACGGGGTTGGGATTAGAAGAGCATATCTGGTGACGGGGTGGGGATTAGAGGAGCTCACCTGGTGACAGGGTTGGATTGGAGGAGCTCACCTGGTGATGGGGTGGGGATTAGAGGAGCAAACCTGGTGACGTGGTTTGGATTAGAGGAGCTCACCTGGTGAAGGGGGAGGATTAGAAGAGCAAACCTTGGTGACGGGGTTGGGATTAGAGGAGCTCAGCTGGTGACGGGGGGCGGGGGATTAGAGGAGCTCAGGTGGTGACGGGGAGGATTAGAGGAGCTCTACTGGAGACGGGGGAGGATTAGATCTCAACTAGTGACGTGGGGATAAGTGGAGCTCACCTTGGAACGGGGGATGAGAGGAGATCACCTGGTGACAGGGTGGGGATGAGGGGAGCATACCTGGTGACGGTGTGGCGATCAGAGGAGCTCACCTGGTGATGGATTGGGGATTAGAGGAGCAAATTTGATGGGGTGCAGATTAGAGGAGCTCACCTGTTGATGGGGTCGGGATTAGAGGAGCAAACCTGGTTACAGGGGAGGATTAGAGGAGCAAACCTGGTGACGGGGTGGGGATTAGAGGAGTTCATCTGGTGACAGGGTGGGGAGTAGAGGAGCTCACCTGGTGACAGGGTGGGGAGTAGAGGAGCTCACCTGGTGACAGGGTGGGGATTAGAGGAGCTCACCTGGTGACGGGGTGGGGTGTTAGAGGAGCTGACCCGGTGACAGGGTGCGGGATTAGAGGAGCTCACCTGGTGACGGGGTGGATGAGAGGAGCTCACCTGGTGACGTGGGGGGGGGGATTTGAGGAACAGCTGGTGACGGGGGAGGATTACAGGAGCTCACCTGATGATTGGGGATTACAGGAGCTCACCTGGTGAGAGGGTATTAGAGGAGCTCACCTGCTGACGGTGGGGTTTAGAGGAGCTCACCTGGGCATGGAGGAATTTCGAGGAGTTTATCTGTGAATGGGGTATGGCTAATTTGGATAGAACCAAATATTGGGACGAAAAGGAACAAATTCTGCATTGTTTACACGAGTCACAAACCCAATGCAGAATGTGTTGGGTTTTGAGGCAGTTAGTATTGCAGGAGTATTTTTATTTTGTTTGATAGTAAGGCTGCGAGGTGTGAATCTCTGCCAAATATAGCCGATACTTCATTTATGGAATACTTATTTGGGAGTGCCTCAAGAAGGACTTGCTATCAATGTCAGCTCAGTGAATGCTCAGCTGAAGATGGTTTTAGCTGTCCAAATGTTGAACTATTGGAAGTTGTGATGAATTTGATAACATTGCAGAGGTCATCTGTTGTGGTGGGGTACTGTGAAGAGGGTAGTTGTTCGTGTTGTGATCATAAATGATGAGCAGCATCCAAGCCAAAGATAACGAACCTTTCCTGTGAATGGCTGCTGATAGGAAGTGGAAGGAATTGAGGATTAAGGACTCCAGACTGCATAAGACAGAGCAGCCACCTTGAGAAATGCCACAGTTAGGGTAGAGTGTGTTCAAACAGTAGTTACATGAATATAACAAAAGCGGCATTAGAGGAGCCTGGTGTTATCAGCTGTGTGGAACACAGCAAGGAGTATGATGGAGACACTTGATGATACATTTGATGGAGACACTAGAGAGTGCAGATGCTGGAATCTGGAGCAACAAACTATCTGCTGGAGGAACTGAGCGGTTCGAAACCCTGACGTCGATGATTCCTTTCTTCCCGCAGATGCTGCTCGACTCGCAGAGTTCCTCCAGCAGATTACTGCAGTGGAGATTAGGGTGTTGCCATTTGGTTCAAGAACCGAATGGTTGAAGGGATGTTGCTGTTCTTGAACCTGGGGGTGTGGCTTCAGGCTTCTGTACCTCCTGCCCAATGGCCGCTGCGAAAAGATGGCGTGGCCCAGATGGTGGGGTCTTTGATGATGGATGTTGCCTTCTTGAGGCAGCGCCTCCTGTAGACACTACTGATGGTGGGGAGGGATGTGCCTGTAATGTATTGGGCAGAGTCTACTACTCTCTGCAGCTTCTTACGTTCCTATGCATTTGAATTGCCGTACCAGACCATGATGCAACCAGGCAGGATACTTTCAACAGTAGATCTGTAGAAGTTTGCTACAGTGTATGGTGACAAGCTGAATCTGCGTAACCTTCTAAGAAAGTAAAGACGCTGACATGTTTTCCTCATGATTGCATCTATGTGCTGGGCCCAGGACAGGCCATCCAATATGTTAACGCTCAGGAATTTAAAGCTGATGACTCCCTCCACCGTCGATTTCCCCCAACGTAGACTGGTGCATGTTCAACCTCCTTCCCCTTCCTGAATTCAGCAATTAGCGATTTAGTTTTGTTGACGTTGAGGCGAGGTTGTTTTTGCTGCACCACTCAACCAGGTGTCCTATCTCACTTTGGTAAGCTGACTCATCGCCACCTGTGAGTCATCCAGCAACGGTATTGTTGTCTGCGAATTTGAAGGTGGGTATTGGAGCAGTGCTTAGCCACACAGTCATGTCTGTATAGCAAGTAGAGCAGGGGGCTCAGCACGGAGCCTTGAGGTGCACCTGAGTTGATGATCATCAAAGAGGAGATGTTGTTACCAATCCTCACTGACTGAGGTCTGTTGATGAGGAAGTTGAGTATCCAGTTGCAGAGGGAGGTACAGAGGCCCAGGTCTTGAAACTTGATGATGAGTTTGGATGATTGTGTTGAAACCCAAGCTGTAGTCAATGAACAACAGCCTGACATATGAGTTCTTGTTGTCCAGATGGTCCTGAGCAGTGTGAAGAGCCAGAGAAATTGCATCTGCTGTTGAGGCGGTAGGCAAACTGGAGAGGATCCAGGTCATCTCTGAGGCAGCAGTTGATTGGTTATGGCACAACCTCTCGAAGCACTTCATTACAGTTGATGGAAGTGCTACCAGACGGTAGTCATTGAGGCAGGTCACCACGTTCTTCTTGGGCACTGGTACAATAGATGCCTTTCTGAAGCAGGTGGGAACCTTGGATCACAGAAGCGAGAGGTTGAAAATGTCTGCGATTACTCCAGCCAGATGGTCCACACAGATATTTAGTACTCGACCAGTTATGCCATCTGGATCACCTAGACGTCAGCCTCAAAGACTGAAAGTACAGGGTCCTCCAGATATATGGGGCTTGTGTGGGTGTGTCATAGTTCTATGTACTTGTGCATGTGACAAACTCAATTTTGACTTTGAGATATTTGTTGATCACTGATGATTAGATGATCACTGATACTTTAGTTGAGATCTTAAATTCTAAATTAGCCGTTAATAATGAATTGCTGATCTGTCATGCTAATCCAACCCTGGCATTTTATTCTTCCATTGTATGTTTTCCATGCTTTTCACATCCACACACTTGCTAATATTGCAATAAAATCTTGGTGTTGCAATCTCAAAATGAAAAGCCAATACTAAGATTCATCATTTACTGTATTAGTTTATGGGAAGGAAATGAATTTTATAAAAATATAGCTAGAAAATTCTTGGTAATGTGACCCATTTATTGGTCTTGTGTGGTAAGGAGGTACATTATTTTTAGGTTGCTATTTACACAAGCCCATCAATATTAGCACATGATGTGTGAATTGCTATGAGTGCATTGGCATCAACCCACTGAAGCGTTGCAATGTCATGACAACAATATAAAAAGAACAATGCAAAGAAAAATTTCACACCCAACACAATACTGACTTAACCTCTCGATTACCTCCTATCTTTACTCCACAAACATCTCTAATTTAATGACCAATTATATTAGCTTTTCCTAGTTATAGCAATCCATTAATTGGTGCTTCAATGGAAAACCTCCTCCAGTTTCTCAAAGTTAAATCTGTTCTCTCTGGCAACGCTGAAGCAGAAAGAAACAAACTATTCAGAACCTTGTTGTTGTATTTGATCCCAGGGTGAGTTTCTAACCACATAAAATTGCTTAATAATGTTGCTTAACCTCAGTTATTTAATCTAATTCTTTCCTGCCTCTGTTATTTGAAGCCCTAATCTGTTCCTGTATTATCTCTAAATGTGACAATTCTAAGGCACTCATGGCTGGCCTCAAGTGTACATGCAACATAAATTTCAGCTCTCTAAAACTCTACTGCTCAATTCCTACTTTGCATCATGTCCATTCACCATGCTCCTGTGATGACTGACCTAAGTTGGTTCCCATTAAACAAATCCTTCATTGCGGCCCAGTGGTATAGCTAGCGGAGCTGCTGAGTTACGGCTCCAGTGACCCAGGTTCACTCCTGACCTCTGCTACTGAGTGTGTGGAATTTGTACATTCTCCCTATGACAACATAAGCTTTCATTAGATGTTCCCATTTCCTCCCACATCCTGTAGACCTATTGGCAGTTTGATTGGCTGCTGACAATTACCCCGAGTGCAGGCAATTGATGGGAGAACTGGGGTGAATTAATGAGCACATGAGAGAGAATGAATGGCAGGGAAATTAGCTGGGGATGTGATTGCAATAAAATCTTGGTGTTGCAATCTCAAAATGAAAAGCCAATACTAAGATTCATCATTTAATGTACTAGTTTATGGGAAGGAAATGAATTTTATAAAAATATAGCTAGAAAATTCTTGGTAATGCATTATGTCAAAGGGCCTCCTTAGTCATTATGAAATCGTATAAAATAGGGTATAGAGAGATGGACCTCTATAATATCTTCTGTCCTGTAAGTGTCATAGTAATCCAGCAGGAAACAGACCCTTTAGCCCAACTTGTCCATGCTGGTCAAGTTGCCTAACTGAGGTAGCCCCATTTGCCCATGCTTTGGCCCATAGCCCTCTAAAATTTGTGTTCTTATTTCGGCTGTTTACACATTCCTGGTTTCAATCAGTCTGTTATTAACTAGCACAGCTTCATTTGCCAAAACTAGAATTTCCTCATTTTCATCACTCTGTGTCCTACCTATTTCATCTTGTTTTTGGTATCTATATCTCCTTGTGTGTCTTGCTGTGGTGGCCTTGGCATTTCTGTGTTGAAGGCTTCATATAAATGCAACACATTATTAACTTGTTTCCTTTCTTAATCCCTTGTCATAGGAGAACATTTTTTCAGTGTTCTTCATAATCTATGCACAGTTCATTATGTAAAATGTATTTTAATGTGTTTATCAGTTACACTCACAACAGATCATTTTAAGAACATAAGGCGACAAGAAATAGGAGCTAGATGAAGCCATCTGGCCCCTTAAAACTGCTCCGCCAATCAATAATATTTTGGGTGAACTGATCTTTGGCCTCAACTTATTTTTGCCTATTTCTCCATAAACCTTCATTCTTTTGTAGTCCAAAAATTCACAGCGCTTGGGGGAAAGAATGTTCCTCATCACATGCTTATGAAAGTTATCCTCTTTTCTTGAAACAAAAGTAGGGAAGTCTTTCTGCAAGTGCACAGTGCTACAGTGAGGAGTGCATACCTTGAGTACTACGTATGGTTTTTGGTCTCCTTATATGGTTGTGTTGAGTACAGATTATTGGATAAAATGGCTTTTCTTCATTCCATTCTTTGATGTTATCGGTTTCATCGCAGTAGACTCTCGCGCTCTCCCTCTAATGGATTGAAGGAAGGATGATGATTTTAAGTGGTTAATCTTTTCATTGGTGGGGGAATCCTGAACCAGAGAACATAGTTTTGAGGTTAGGGACCAGTTATTTAAAGTGAGGTGCGTAGGAACTTCTCACAGAGGGTGGTGAATCTCTAAAATTCTTTATCCTGGACGATTGTGGAGGAGCTAGATTACAGGAAATATTTAAAGAGGAAATAGATAATTTTTTCAAAAATTGGGGAATTGATGGTTATGGGGATCTGGCACAGAAGAGAAGATGCCTGGGACAGATCAGCCATGATCAGATTGAACAGTGGGGCAGGATTGAGGGGCCAATATTTTTGTGTTTAGGTGCAGTCAGATTTCATCAGAAGCATGAAGGGAATGAAGAAAACTACGAATTGAATCTTTGGAAAGACTTCATACAGGATTGGGAATGACTGGATGAAAAATCTATTAATTTGGGTATTTTTTTGATCAGTCTCCAATGAATACAGGTTAGAGTTGGAGATATTGGTATTGGTTTATTATTGTCACTTGTACCGAGGTAAAGTGAAAAACTTGTCTTGCATACCGATCGTACAGGTCAATTCATTACATAGTGCAGTTACACTGAGTTAGTACAGAGTGTATTGATGTAGTGCAGGTAAAAACAATAACAGTACAGAGTAGTAGCAATCATTTTAAAATTGTAGAGGTTAAACATTGGCAGTAAAGAAGAGTGAGGTTGCTGTATTTTGTCAGGTTTAGGCTTGAGGGTGTGCTTGTCTCCACACGCTCTGCTCTTGAAGGTGAATCCTCATTCAACCAAGTTGTTACTCTCTGTGTATGCAAGTTGAGTGTCTAAGTTATCTGTCTCTAATCCGATCTACACTGATCATCCGAAACACTTGAAATGACAGGCTGCTGGATAGCAATGTCTTCAAATATGGAAGACATTTAAGAACTCAGAACATAAGAAGTAGGAATAGGAATACACCACCCAGCCCATCATTAAGATAATATCTTCTAGTCCAGTGCCATTTTCAAATACTAGCCCCATCTCCCTTGATTCCCTGCAAAATAAGGGGCCAGCCATTTGAAACTGAGGTGCATAGAAAGAAGGTGGTGAATCTCCGGAATTCTCTGCTCTTAAGGGTGATGGAGGCCAGAACATCACACATTTAAGATGGAGATGGATAAATATTTGGTAGATCAAGGAACTAAGGGTTATGGGGAACTGGCACAGAAGAGGAGTTGAGGCCAGCATTGATCAGCCATGATCATTGAATGGTGAGACAGGCTTGGAGTGCCTCTGGCATTCTGTTCCTATTTTCTTGTGTTGTTGATGAGATCTCTTCTCATTCTTCGAAACTATAGGGAGTGTAGCCCCAGACTACTTGGTGTTTCCTCATACAGAGACCTTGCTCTCCCTGGAAATGTAGCTGTTTGTTTCGTTTGTAGCTATTCTGGCTGAAAGTGGAAGGATTGACCCTGGGAATTTCTTTGACCTCCCAAACCTGTGACCTCTGCTGCCCAGAAGAACAAGAGAGACATGGGGGCACCATCACCTGCAGGTTATTCTCCAGGTCCCAAACTACCCTGGGTCCAAATCCTGGAACTCTTTACTCAACAGTACTTGAGCAGATTCACCTGAAGGGCTTCAGTGGTTCGAGGAGTAGGCTCACCACAAGCAGCCACCAATGATAGAGGAAATTGATCCAGTAAAAATCCTGAGTGAGATTCTGAGTGACAACAGGTGGGCCATTTCCAGGCCCTACTGTTGAGGAGGAAGTTGCGATGAATCTTCACAGAGTGCTGAAACGCACAGAGGGCAGTCAGGAACTTTTTTTTATAAGAGAAGATATCTTTATTAGTCACATGTACATCGAAACACACAGTGAAATGCATCTTTTTTTGCGGAGAGTGTTCTGGGGGCAGCCCACAAGTGACGCCACGCTTCCGGCACCAACATAGCACACCCACAACTTCCTAACCTGTACGTCTTTGGAATGTGGGAGGAAACCAGAGGAAAGCCACGCAAACATGGGGAGAACGTACAAACTCCTTACAGACAGCGGCTGGAATTGAACCCAGGTCGCTGGTGCTGTAATAGCGTTATGCTGACCGCTACACTACCGTGCAGAGTGATGATGATACAAGAGAAAGAGGCCTTATCTAAACTGCACTAAATTGTTGAAGGGTTCACTTAATTGTGTACTTAATAGAAATATTTATCCCTTTCAAGTCTCTTGAAAGTTACCTTTGGGCCAAATTGTTCATACTTATTGCAGGTTGTGTGGAAGAGAACTTAATAAGGTCATCTTCTCAGTCAGTGTTTCCCTACACATTGCAGCACAGAAATCGGGAGCAAGTTGGAGGTCAGGGTGAAGCTAACTGATCTCCAATTTCGGAATTGAATTCGGTACTGAGTTTGGGATGCTCATTCACACTGAGCTTGAGGGACAGCAAACACTTTATATCTGACCCCTTAACTTGACACCAACCATAGTTAGCATCTAAACCACAACCCCTTTCATTTGAGTGGGTAGAAAAGGCAAAAGGAACTCAGCAGGTCAAGCAGCATCTGTGGAGGGAAATAGTCGATGTTTCGGGTTGAGAAGGATCTTGACCGGAAACGTTAACGATCCATTTCCCTCCACAGGTGCTAGCTGACCTGCTGAGTTCCTCCAGCAGCTCGTTTTTGCTCCAGATTCCAGCATCTGCAGTCTCTATTTGTATCAGTTAAAAATGTTTTAAAGTTGTTAAATATTAATGTTTTAATTTTTTTCCCAATTGTTTATATGTTTCTCTGATGATCAAAAACACTTAAAAAGAGTTGAAAAGGCTCTCTTTTTTTAGAGAGCACAAGCTCTCTAAAGTCTCATCAAGGATGTTCTGGTGGGGCCTGAGGGTTATTGCTCACTCCACTTCACAAGATGGCCACAATTTGTCACATGGGGCTACAAGAGATTAATGTGGCTGTGGATCAGGGGGGATACAAGTAAAAGGCATTGACCAACCCAAGAGTAATCTGGCTCTTTGAAACTTGATCCATCACACTTTCAGTTACAGTTAAAATAATCTGGAACACACCAAGTAAAATGATTTTTCCTTGCTTTCCCTTGGATTTTTTGACAATTATCTTTGATCTGTCCTTATCTACATAATCTTGACAAATCTCCAATAAATTTCCCTTTAAGGAGGGAGATCCCTGCTGTTCCGATCTCAAAACACAACAGGAGATCCTCATATTTTATAAAATCTCCTTTGTACCCTCAAGGTGCTGCCATCCTACAGTGCAGGGCCTAGAATTCAACACAGTATTCTAGCTGTGGTCTAACCATTGATTGGTAAAGATTCACGATGACTTCTTTATTATTTTACTTCACACTTCACTCAAGGCCAAAGATCACAGACGTTTTTCTTAACAGCCACCTTTAAAGATTAACGTCTGTGATCTTTAACCACAGCATCCCCGCCAACCCACCCACCCCTTGCAGGACTTTGTGTTTCTGAATCCTCTTAAATGTTCCATTGTTTTCATTACTTCTGCCCATTCCTACCTCCCAAACAAAAAAAGTAAACCTGATAGTCCAGTTCCAATCATTCAGGAATTCTGATAGTTTGGCATCTGGTTTATTCATTAGTTCACAACGTGAGCCAAGGGTTCCAAGTGCAAGTGGGTGTGCAGTCAGTGCTGGGAGTCTGAAGTGTAGCCCAAACTGGAATCGGACTGTGGGTCAGGTGTGTAGTCAGAACCAGGGTTCAAAGTCGAGTTTATTGTCATGTGCCCAAGTACATGTACGCACAGGTGTAATGAAAAATTTACCTGGCAGCAGCATCACAGGCACATAGCATTAGAAACATAACATTCACAAGAAAAACGTACAAGAAAGAACGCAATTAGAACAAAAAAAAAGCAAAGTTAATTGTACTGAGCTAGTGATTAGGGTTGTGCAGGTTGGTTCAAGAATGGTTGAAGGGAAGTAGCTGTTCTTGAACCTGGTGGTGTGGGACTTAAGGAGTCTGTACCTCCTGCTGATGGTAGCTGTGAGAAGATGGCATGGCCCGGATGCTGGGGATCGTTGACGATAGAGATCTTTAATGATAGATGTTGCCTTCTTGAGGCAGCACCTCATATAGACGCTACCGATGGTGGGGTGGGATGTGCCCATGATCTATTGGGCTGAATGCACTACACTCTGCAGCTTCTTGCATTCCTGTGCATTTGAATTGCCGTACCAATGATGCATCAGTCAGGAGCCTGAAGACCCACACTTAATGATTCAGAAACAACTTCTTCCCCTCCGCCATCAGATTTCTGAATGGTCCATGAACCCATGCCTCGTTATTCCTTTTTTTTGCACTATTTATTTAATTTTGTATCTTATAGTAATTTTATGTCTTTGCACTGTACTGCTGCCACTAAATAACAAATTTCACTTAATATGTCAGTGATAATCTGATTCTGATATTTTCAACAGGAATGTGGATAGGTGTGCAGCCAGAGGTGGCATCTGAAGTGTTAGTACATTGCCCGCTCCCTTTAAACCATCGGGTTTACTAACCCTACCCCTAACTTGCTTTTTCAAGAAAATGTATGTTTAGGTATTAATATTAGTTGCAACCAGCAGTCCAAAAAATCTAGTAGTCCGGCACCACCAGAGTCATAATATTATTATTGTACCTTGCTCAGGAGCAAAGTTGATGCTTGCTGAAATTAGTTCTTTTAATTTGGAATTACTCTGTTTAAATGAGGCCATTTCATAATGTTGTATGAATGTTGTATTTTGCTGTCTCTTGTTTTGCAGGAGATAACTGACTGCTGTAGAGCTATACGCACAGAAGGGGGAGCTATAGGGTCTCAGTTGGGGGAGCTGATTCCCATTCCATTGCATTCGGGCATAGGAAGCAACTTTCAAAAAATTTATGAAAACTGCAACCAGAAGTTTAAAGATCACCGCAGGAAAATCATCATTGCAGACTCTTTAGCTGATTCTTCATTTTCTATGGATATTTCTTATGTAATAGACTCTGGGATGGAACAAAAAACTGTAAGTGAACTCTTGCATTCTTCAACACATTATATTTTCTTCATGAAGAAAAACTCCCAGTCCTTGATCTGTTTCTATATACATTGCAAATAATTTTAGTTCCTTTGAGTCCTTGGTTCTGTGGAGGTTTATTTTCACCATTCAGGACTGATACGTTCAGAATTGCTGCTCAGTTTACACCCTGTCCATTCTTTCTATTCAATGAAAAACATAGAAACATAGAAAACCTACAGCACAATAGAGGCCCTTTGGCCCACAAAGTTGTGCCGAACATGTCCCTACCTTAGAAATTACTAGGGTTTCCTATAGCCCTCTATTTTTCTAAGCTCCATGTACCTATCCAAAGTCCACCTCCACCACTGTTGCTGGCAGCCCATTCCACACACGCACCACCCCGAGTAAATAAAAACTTACCCCTGACAACTCCTCTATACCTACTCCCCAGCACCTTAAATCTGAAAAAGATTAGTGTGTCCACTCCCACCTTACTCCCTCCAGGTGCATGAGGTAAAATTAATCCTTGCGTGTCAGATTAGATACAAAGTCCCTGGTTTAAAGTCACTGCACTGGATACTCACAGTAGATGCAAATCCCAACCTCTTGCTTTGTTAGTGTGAACATTTCTCTGTTTCTTCTCTAAGCTATGCAAGGGAGATTGACAGCTTAATTATTCCACCAACTCAGACCACCTGGTTTTGGGAGCGTAGGAACAAAAGTAACTCTTGCCTTGATCGTGTTTGGCAACTTGATGTGGTTGTGACTATTCTGAGACTTAACTGCTTATATCTGTTTTTACCTTAGTAAGACTATGATGAAAAAAATCTAATGTTTAAAATTAACAATTGACTGGTACTATTTGTAAAAGAGTTCCAGTCCTCTGCCATTCTTCAGGTGTAGAAGTCTAATGTTCATCACCTTCTGCCATTTTTAGATAATGGCTCCTGTCCTTCTCTTCCAAACTAGTGAATATAGTATCATAGAGTCATATAGTACGACAGCACAGAAACAGGCCCTTCAGCCCACCTAGTCCATGCCGACCTGGTCTTCTGCCTAGTCCCATCGATCTGCAGCTGAACCATATCCCTCCAAACCCCTCCCATCCATGTACCTATCCAAACTTCTCTTAAAAGTTACAATTGAACCCGCATCTACCACTTCCGCTGGCAGCTCTTTCCACACTCGCACCACCCTCTGAGTGAAGAAATTTGCCCTCAGATTCCCCTCAAATATATCGCCTTTCACTCTAAACCCATGTCCTCTAGTTGCAGTCTCACCCAACCTTAGGGGAAAAAGCCTGCATGCATTCACCCTATCTACACCCCTCATAATTTTGTAGACCTCTGGAACATTCTCCCCTCATTCTCCTGCGCTCCAGGGAATGGTCCCAACCTATTCAACCTTTCCTTATAACTCAGGTCCTCAAGTTCCGGCAACAGCTTTGTATATTTTCTCTGCACTCTTTCAAGCTTATTGATATCTTTCCTGTAGGCAGGTGACCAGAACTGCACACAATACTCTAAATTTGGCCTCATCAATGTTTTGTACAACTTCAAGGTAACATCCCAACTCTGTATTTATGATTTATGAAGGCCAAAGTGCCAAAAGCTCTCTTTACGACCCTGTCTACCTGTGATGCCACTTTCAAGGAAGTATGGATCTGTATTCCCAGGTCCCTTTGTTCTACTGCACACCTCAGTGCCCTACCATTCACTGTGTAATTCTGCCCTGATTTGTCCTCCCAAAGTGCATCACCTCACGCTTGTCTGCATTAAATTCCATCTGCCATTTTTCAGCCCATTTTCCCAGCTGGTCAAGATCACGCTGAAAGCTTTGATAGCCTTCCTCGCTGTCCACTACACCCCCGATCTTGGCGCCATTCGCAAATTTGCTCATCCACAAGTTTACCACATTATCAATGTTGAATCCAATTGATTACTTTATCCGGAATGCCAAGCAACTTGAACTTCTGGATCAGCCTCCCATGTGGGACTTTGTCAAAAGCCTTGCTAAAGTCCATGTAGAAAATGTCCACCACCTTTCCCTCATCGACCTTCTTGGTAACCTGCTCGAAAAACGCTATAAAATTGGTTAGACATGACCTACCACACACAAAACCATGTTGACTATCCCTAATCAGTTCTTGTCTACTTATATCCTGTCCCTTTAGAATACCTCCCAATAATTTACCCACGACTGATGTCAGGCTCACTGGCCTATAATTTCCTGGCTTATTCTTGGAGCCTTTCTTGAACAAGAGAACAACATCAGCTATCCTCCAGTCCTCTGGTACCTCACCTGTGGCTTAGGTTGTTTTAAGTATTTCTGCCTGGGCCCCTGCAATTTCTGCACTAGCCTTCCACAAGGTCCGAGGGCACACCTTGTCAGGCCCTGGGGATTTATCCACCTTCATTCACTTCAAGGCAGCCAGCACCTCCTCTTCCGTAATCCAGATACGGTTCGTGACCTCACGCCTCCATTCTACAGTCTCTGTGTCTGTCTCCAGAGTAAATACGGATGCAAAAAATTCATTTAAGATCTCCCACATCTCTTTCAGCTCCATGCATAGATGACCACACTGATCTTCAAGAGGACCAATTTTGTCCCTTGCTCCCCTTTTGTTAATAACATAACTATAGCAACCCTTGAGATTCTCTTTCACCCTGTCTTTCCTCATGTCCTCGTTTTGCCCTCCTGATTTCTCTCTCAGGTGTTCTCTTGCATTTCTTGTACTCCTCAAGCACCTCATTTGATCATAACTGCCTATACCTCATATGAGTCTCCTTTTTCTTTACCAGGGCCTCAATATCCCTTGATAACAAAGGTTCCCTAAACCTGTTTGCCTTGCCTTTTATTCTAACAGGAACGTACATATTCAGTACTCTCATTTCACTTTTGAAAGCCTCCCACTTACTAAGCATCTCTTTGCTGAAAACAACCTATCCCAATCGACGCCTGCCAGGTCCCTTCTGATGCCGCCAATTTAGAATTGCAACCCTAGGACCAGTCCTATCCTTCTCCATAATTATCTTGAAACTAATGGAATTATGATCACTAGATTCAAAGTGTTCCCCTACACACACTTCTGTCACTTGCCTTGTCTGGTTCCCTAAGAGGAGATCCAGTATTGCACTCTCTCTAGTTGGGACTTCTGTATATTGATTAAGGAAACTTTCCTGAACACATTTGACAAACTCTATCCCATCCAGTTGTGACCTTGCACCTTATTGCACTGCACTTTCTCTGTAGCTGCGACACTTTACTCTGTACTGTTATTGTTTTTACCTGTACTACATCAATGCACTCTGTACTAACCTAATGTAACTGCACTGTGTAATGAATTGACCTGTACGATTGGTTTGTAAGACAAGTTTTTCACTGTACCTCGGTACAAGTGACACTAATAAACCAATACCAATACAGTATGGGAGTCCCAGTCAATGCGTGGGAAAGTTAAAATCATCTACTATCACAACCTTATTTTTCTTGCAACGGTCTGCTATCTCTCTACAAATTTGTTTCTCTAAATCCAGCTGACTATTGGGAGGTCTATAATATAGCCCCATTAACATGGTCATACCTTTCTTATTCCTCAGTTCCACCCATATTGCCTCAGTAGTCGAGCCCTCCAGTGTGTCTTCTCTGAGCACTGCTGTGACATCTTCCCTGATGAGTAATGCCACCCCTTCCCCTTTAATACCTCCCTCTCTATCATGTCTAAAACAACAGAATCCTGGAACATTGAGCTGCCAGTCCTGCCCCTCCTGCAACCAAGTCTCAATAATGGCAACAACATGTGCTGATTCCATGTGCTGATCCATGCTCTAAGTTCACCTGCCTTACCGACAATACTCCTCGCATTGAAATAGCTGCATCTCAGACCATTAGTCCCACCATGCTCATCAACCTGTCGATTTCTGTCTTTGCTCGTAGGCTTAACAGCTACTTTCCCCACAGCCACTCCACTCACGGCCCTGCCACTCTGGTTCCCACCCCCTGCAACTCTCGTTTAAATCCCCCGAGCAACACTAGCAAACCTTCCCACAAGGATATTGGTGCCCCTCCAGTTTAGGTGAAAACTGTCCCATTTGTACTAGTCCCACCTGCCCTAGAAGAGAGCCCAGTGATCCAAAAATCCAAAAAGCACCATCTCCTTAGCCGCGTGTTAAACTGCGCTGTCTTCCTATTTCTTGCCTCACTAGCACGTGGCACGGGGAGCAATCCTGAGATCACCACCCTGCAGGTCCTGTCTTTTAACTTAGCACCTAACTCCCTGAACTCACTTTGCAGGACCTCGTCATCCTTCCTGCCTATGTCATTGGTACTGACGTGGATCACGACTTCTGACTGCTCACCCTCCCCCTTAAGAATGCTGTGGACTTGATCCCAAACGTCTCTGACCCTGGCTTCTGGGAGGCAACATACCATCTGGCAGTCTCATTCTCATCCACAGAATCTCCTATCTGTTCCCCTAACCAATGAATCCCCAATCACTGCTGCACTCCTCATTTTGCAACTGCTCCCCACCCACACCGCCCCCCCACCCTTTCCCTTCTGAGCCTCAGAGCCAGACTCAGTGCCAGAGATCCGGCTTTCCTCTGGTATGTCGTCCCTGCCAACAATATCCAAAACAATATACTTGTTATTGAGGGGAATGGCCACAAGGGTACACTGCACTGACTGCCTATCCCCTTTCCCTCTTCTGATGGTCACCCAGCTACCTGCATCCTGCAGTCTCGGTGTGATTGTAACTCCTGTCTATCATCTCCTCTGTTTTCCGAATGATCCAGAGTTCATCCAGCTCCAGCTCCAGTTCCCGTTCCCGAACATAGTCAATAAGGAGCTGCAGTCAGATGCATTTCTCCCAGGTGTAGTCATCAGGGACACTGGAGGTCTCCCTGACTTCTCACATCCTACAAGAGGAGCATGCCACTGCCCCGACTGCCATTTCACTGCCCTGACTGTGGAATAAGAAAAAAGATCTTTCCTGAACTTCACCATAGCCTCTGCTCACCAAAGCCTCCTGAACCAAAGCCAAATCAATGATAACAACAAAATAAAATAAAAACCTTACTTGTCCTTTGTCTTCCTGTGGCCCCCTTCCCCCTTCTCTTTTCCCTTCCCTGCTCTCATGACCTGCCCATCTCTTTCCCCACCTCCTTCCCTTTATTCCATGGTCTACTGTCGTCTCCTACTGGATTCCTTCTTCTTCAGCCCTTTGTCTCTTCTACCTATCACCGCTCACCTCTTGCTTCTCCACACCCCCCCCCCCCCCCCACCACCACCACCCTCCTACCTTCCCCCCTCACCTGGACTCGCCTATCACCTGCCTGCATGTACTCCTCCCCGACATTCTTATTCTGGCTTCTGCGCTCTTCCTTTCCGGTCCTGATGAAGGGTCTCGACCCGAAACGTTAACTGTTTGTTTCCCTCCATAGATGCTGCCTGACCTGCTGAGTTCCTCCAGCATTTTGTGTGTGTTGCTGTTCTTACCTATGCCTTCTCTTTGAAGCCTTTTTTCCTAAAGAGCTGCTCTCACTCTCCAAACTTGGGCCACTTACTCTGCCTCCACCTCTTCACACCGAAGCCTCTCGAGCCAAAGTCTCAGCTCCCCACTCTAACACTGGCCCTCTCCAACAATGGCTGACTAAATTGGTAAATGAATTTGGTAAATTGATTTATTATTCTCACGTGTACTGAGGTACGGTGAAAAACTTGTCTTGCATACAGTCCATACAGATCAATTCATTACACAGTGCATTGAGGTAGTACAAGGTAAAACGATAACAGAATAAAGTGTCACAGTTACTGAGAAAGTGCAGTGCAGGTAGACAATAAGGTGCAAAGCCATAACAAGGTTCCAATTGGTTTGTGTCGCTGTTTATACTTCATTCATGTTGCATCCCTCCTTATTGAGCTGGAAGCTTGGAGGAGCTACAGAGCTTACTAGTTCAAGGAAAGCAAATTGCACATGCACAGCTGCAGAAAGGGGGTCTAAAACTAGAGGACGTAGGTTTAAGATGAGAGGGGAAGGATTTAAAGGGGACATAAGGGGCAAGCTTTCCACACAGGTGGTGGAGGGGACATGGCACAACCTGCCAGAGGAAGTGGTAGAGGCGGGTACACTTGCACCGTTTAAAAGACCTTCGGAAAGGGTGGTGGATAGGAAATATTTAGAGGAATATGTGCCAGGTCAGGTGGGCAACTTAGTTGGCATGGACTTGTTTCCATGCTGTATAACTCTATATGACCATGACTAAGTGTGATTAAAGTTGATACCTGTTCTCATGGAATTGTGGCAATACCAAGTGAGGCCATTCAGCCCATCGTCTATGCCAGCATTTTTATTACTTAATTTAATATTTTCCTTTAAAGCTTTCTAAACTCTTCTCTACATAGAGAAGATTTCATCAAAAACTCAGTAACTCTCGTGCTATTCCAAATAAGCTCCACTTGCACAATGTCAAATCATTAATTTTCGGAATGCTCATCCTTCGATGCAAGTTGCTCCCTGCTCTATGGACATTCTTCTAGAACTGTTCACTGTAGCTATGCTCCTTCCAAGTTTCTAACCCTGTGATTTGGGGCAAAGTTTTCAGCCATTTCTACTTTTCCAATATTCAGAGGTCTCCTTGCAGCCCTTCTCTTGACCAGGCAGGTGAAGAAGTGTTGCACTTGTGGTACTAGGCTAAGAATGTGTAGAAATCCACTGTGGCAAATTGTGAAATTAATTCATTAAGTTTATAAGTTGACCAAGAAAGTGCAATGATACAGAAGGCAGCCATGCCGACTCTAACTCTTTGAGGAAGCCACCCTATTGGACCCACTCCAGAAGCTGTATTTCCCTAGACCTGGATATTTTCTCTGAACAATGGTCATTAGGTAAGGTAACATGTGGTTGACTGTAATCGCACGCTGTCCCAATGTCCTGATACGCTATAAAATCAATCAAATTGAACAATGAGACACAGACTGCGAATGTTGGAATCTGGAGCAGCAGTCTGCCAGAGACCTCAGTGGGTCAAGCAGCATCTGTGGGGGTGGGGGAGAAATTATCAATATTTCAGGTTGAAACCCTGCATCGGACAATAAGTCTGTCAGTGTCAATCATATCCAGCGAGCAAGTGCAAAAATTCTGGGAGGTTTGTTAGCTGAGAGATGTGTATACACATGCAGATTGTTCTTGACCACAGATTCAGTTGTGTTGATCAGTTCTTCAAATTGCTACTCTCGATATCATGGATTTAGTTATTGAAAGCAGTAGTATGTGATGAGGAAATCAGTATAACTAAAGTTCAAATAAATCATTCCCTGCAATTCAATTATCTGTGTCCAACCACTTATTTCAAGTTTCATTCATTCAAGTTTCATTTCATTCATATTTCAAGTTTTGATTTTAATTCTTCCTCAAATGCAGCTTCAGTAATCACTTCTTTAAAAAGCCTTGTACTAACCATTCTGTATCTGAAAAAAATTATTTTGCCATTTAATTAATCTTGGTTTTGCATCGCAACTTAATGGGTTCTTTGCTACTTCAATTATTTAAATTTTATTAACAATTTTCTATGCCTGATCTCTTTCTGTTGTCATTGCAGAGTTCCCAAAGCTCCAATGCCTTAGTTATAATGAGGTGGCCAAAAACCTGCTCAATTTTCCATCTGGGCTTTTTAATTTAATGATCTTTTGCATTCAGTGATCCTTTTGCCCTCTTTGTGACGTAATGTGAAGTTCACATATCCTACATATTGTTGGTACATTGTTGAGAATTATTCCAGTTAAGATGTTAGCTTATAGTTCAAAACCTAGCCCAATTTATTCAGTCTTAAGGAAAATGGGGGTCTCTGAAACCTTGTATTAAAACATCTTCACCAAGTGTAATGTTCATGCTGTTATATAAACCACTGGTCTTGTTTGAATTGGTTCTCTCCCTCGGTGCTGCAATACAGGCAACCCACCACGTTACGGGAGGGTTGCATTCCTTGAAACCGATCTGTAGGGCAATTTTCCGTAACACAAAACCACATCGTCCCTGCGTTCATCAAGAAACATGAGTTGAAAAAGAATTAATTTTGTGTTTATCTACATTTTTCAATGTAAATTCTGTAAGACCAAGTTTTACTCTGTATCTCAAATTTTTGGGTGGTGTTCTGTGAAATTTGTTCGGGTGAACTTCTGTAACCTGAATGTCTGTAATGTGGGAATTGCCTGTATGTAATGAGCTGGAAAACTGGACCTGTCTATTTTCTATTGAAAATTGTCCACATAAGGTCTTGAGGGAAAGGTCGAATGTTTTGTGTCTACTACAAATATGTGTGCTTTCCTCTCAGGTATATAATCCTCGCATTCGGGCTGATTCTCAGGTAATTCAACCCATTAGCAAGAGCCAGGCTGAACTGAGGTGGCAGAGATTAGGTCACACCTGCCCAGGTAAGAATGTACGCAGAAGTAAAATGCCAGAGATCAGCCCAGTTAATGCATGAGCTTTCTGTAGTTTGCATTGTTTGTACAAGTGAATTAAGCAACCAATGAAAATGTTAGACAGATTCATGACTGTGAAATTTATATTTTAAGATAAAAGTGCTTAATGTATTTTGTTTTGGGAAGATTGTGACAAACTACTCAAACCTTGTTTGATTGTGTATGGAATCACATCATTCACAATTGTAGTTGTTTATTGATGTGAGTGACTCTGTTTCACTGCAAATAATTAACTCCTGTAAGTTGATTGGGTATCTAAAAGGTAGCCTAACATCCTACTGTGCAAAAATTAGAAGCACTGAAATGTGCTCCAATTATGTTTTGAATTCTCTGGTGCATAGTTTCATATCCACTGCAGGTCCTTTGCATTCAGAAAGCACATGTCAGACTTGATATTTAACTTTTCACCTGATGCAATCAAACAACAATATATCATTTTAATCACAATCTGTCTCAAAATATTGGCCAGAATCAAAGCCACTGACTCTAGCAACAGTGCGATTTACTGTCACCAGAACAAGGAAAACCAAGCTACTTATATACTGCAGAACGCACCAAAACATGACCAAACCACTTTCCATCAACCACATGGTAATAACATGTAAGCACTTCTGCCTGGAAATGCATCCCCAGTCAGTGGCGCTGAATAGCTATATGTAATGATAACACTTTGTATTCTGTCTCCTGAAATTCATTCTATTACTTTAGAATTGACACATCTACATATGTGCAGTAAACGTTTACTACTATCGGCTAGGGAAAGATTCCCAGGCACGAAGGTCCTATCCTTAAAAAAATTTTTAGCTTAACTTTTTGAAAATTCTGGTACTTTGACTGACTACTACAAGAATATAAAATTGGTAAATACAAGATTTCTTGGGTGCAGGTGTCCTGGTTTTAGATATAGAAATCTATATTTGACAATGTTACCAGACATTCTAGCGCATGATTATTCAATGCGGTGGGATTTGAACATAAATGAAATCATTTTAAAATAAATTTGAAGTCTGCAAAAACCACTGATTATCATTTTGCCACAAATGAAGTAGTTTTAACAATCATGATTAGTTTCAAATTTTCAGCAATGAAAAATCCTGAGTTCTTTTTAAAATGCTATTTATATTAAAAGTTCATCTGCTTTAAGTATCTTTGGTAAGTAAAATTAAGGAGAATCACAAGACATGCCATGAGTATATCAGGAGCAAGAGGATAGCCACTTGGGGACCAAAGGAGAAATGTATATGTGGAGCCAGGTGATGTGGACAATGCATACTTCTCTGTGTTCGCCAAGGAGAGGGCAGTGGAAGATGGTGAGTTCAGTGATAGGTCGACAAATTGGAGAAGAATGGCATGCTTGCCTTCATCAGTCTGCACTCGTCACTGAGTGCAAGAGTTGGGACGTCATGTTACAACCGAATAGGACATTGGTGAGACCGTACCTGGAATATTGTGTGCGGTTCTGGTCGCCACACCACATGAAGGATGTGTTCTTCCATCGTTTTGATTTTTTGTTTCCGATTCCAGCATCTGCAGTCTCTTTTTGTCTTTTGTGGTTATGCTGAAGAGAGTGCAGAGGAGGTTCACCATGATGTTGCCTGGTTTGGAGGACTTTAGTTCTGGGGAGAGATTAGCTCGACTGGGCTTGTTTTCCCTGGAGCGATGGAGGCTGAGGGGATAACTGATAGAGGTATATAAAATTATAAGACTCGTAGGTCGAGTAGATAGTCAGATTCTTTTTTTCGCTTGGTAGGTGTATCAAAAACAAGAGGGCATAGGTTTAAGATGAGGTGATGAACTTTAAAGGGGATTTGAGAAAATGTTTTTTTTACAGTGAGGGTAATTGATATCTGGAACGTACTACCAGAGGAGGAGGTGGAATTGGATACAGTCACTATTCTTAAGGGACATTCAGACAGGCAATTAAATAGGCCAGGTATAGAAGGATACATACGTAGTGAGGGGATATGGGATTTGTGCAGATAGGCAAAAAGGTTGGTGGGCTGAAGGGCCTGTTTCTGTGCTGTACAGCTTTGAGTCGATTGTGGTTTGACTCCAGTCATACACTGAGATACCTGGAATATTGGGAGAAGTTCAATGGCAATCTTACTCGTAGAAAAATTTACCTGTGATTCATTAATTCAGTAATTTTATTAACTTCTTCATTTTTTTTGTCGCCCCAACTCAGTTCTCTTTATTTAGAAATAAGTATTTGTTCATTGCACAAACTAATCCTGTAATTGTTAATTACCATATGTATTCGTCAGTTTAAATGTGCCACTCTATTTAGTGAGGGAAGTGGTGAATCATGACAGCACTCAACTGGAAATGGAAAAGGGAAGAAGGGCAAAGGAAGTTGCACTGATATGGGGTTATATTAATAAACTAACAGCCCAGAGTTTTGCAGTTTGCAGCTGTAGAACTGAGTTCAATAAGTCTTTTCCGCCTGCACTGAAATAGTGGCTATGACAGTGACATCAGCCAGACTCCAAGCCGGAGATCTGCAGTCTGCGTTCATTCTGTCTTGACTGTGACCGCAGTCACATGTTGTAAAAATGGTTCTTTATGCTTCCTGAGGAGATCTAGCCAAACCATACAGTCAGCACAGCTCGGGTGCACTTTCAGTGCAGGCCTGACGGCATGCCCCACATCCTGTTGAGGCTAATTCTTATCTTTCCTAAGGAGGTTCCTTTGAAGTCGGGGAGTGCCAAAGTGGAAATGCCATTGGAATTTCAATACAAACCACATTGACTTCAGGAGTACCCACATTAAAATGAAGATGCAGAAATTAATAAATTGGTTTATTTTCACTGAGGTATAGTGAAAAACTTATTTTGCATATAGTTTGTGCAGATTAATTCATCACAACAGTTCATTGAGGTAGTACAAGGTAAACAATATCAGAATGCAGAATAAAGTGTAACAGCTACAGAGAGACAGTAGGCAGGCAATAAGGTGCAAGGTCAAAACGACGTAGATTATCCATCTTATTGTACTAGGGAACCTTTCAATAGTCTTACGCTCCTGTTTTCATCAATGATGCTGAGGTCGAGAGGGTTGAGAAGCTGTCCTTGAGCCTGGTGGTACGTGCTTTCAGGCTTTTGTATCCTCTGCCCAATGGGAGAGGGGAGAAGAGAGAATATCTGGCATGGATGAGTCTTTGATTACATTGGCTGCTTCACCGAGGCAGTGAGAAGTGTAGACAAGAGTCCATGGAGGGGAGGTTGGTTTCCGTGGTGTGCTGTGCTGTGTCCACAACTCCCTGCAGTTTCTTGCGGTCACAGGCAGAGCAGTTGCCGTACCAAGCCATGGTGCATCCGGATAGGATGCTTTCACCGGTGAATTGATAAAAATTGGTGAGGGTCAAAAGGGACGTGCCAAATTTCCTCAGCCTCCTAAGGTAGTAGAGGCGCTGGTGAGCTTTCTTAGCCGTGGCGTCTACGTGGTTGGACCAGGACCAGCCGTTGGTGATGTTCACTCCTAGGAACTTGAAGCTCTCAACCGTCTCGACCTCAGCATCATTGATGTAAATGGGAGAACGTGCACCTCCCCACCTTCCTGAAGTCAATGACCAGCTCTTTTCCTGTCATTGAGGGAAAGGTTGTTGTCATGATGCCATGTCACTAGACTCTTTATCTCCTTCCTGTACTCATCATTATTTGAGATACAGCCCACTACGATGGTATCATCTGCAAACTTGGAGATGGAGTTAGAGCGGAATCTAGTCACTCGAGAAATACGCGTCAGAGAATTATTCTTGGAGCAGTCCTGGTTTGTAGTTGACAATGACAATGTGACTTAACTATTGACAATATGGTCAAAAATTGTAGGCTGCAGCATCACATTTTGTAAGAAAAAAGCAGCAAGTAGCATTCAGCTCTGAGAGATGTGAGGTAGTTCATTTGGGGAGTAGAAACAAGCCAAGGGAATACATTATAAATTGTAGGAAATTGAGAAGCATAGAGGAACAGAGGGATTTTCGAATACAGATACTGAAGTAGCAGAACAGGCAGGTGCGCTAGTGTAGCGGTTAGCGTGACGCTATTACAGCGCCAGCAACCCGGGTTCAATTCTGGCCACTGTCTGTAAAGAGTTTGTACGTTCTCCCCGTGTCTGTGTGGGTTTAGAACATAGAACACTACAGCACAGTACAGGCCCTTTGGCCCACAATGTTGTGCCAACATTTTATCCTGCTCTAAGATTTATCAAACTCTTCCCTCCCACATAGCCCCCTATTTTTCTTCCGGGTGTTCCGGTTTCCTCCCACGTTCCAAAGACATATGGGTTAGAAAGTCGTGGGCATGCTATGTTGGCGCCGGAAGCGTGGCTACACTTGTGGGCTGCCCCCCAGAACACTACACAGAAGATGCATTTCACTGTGTTTCGATGTACATGTGACTAATAAAGATATATTTTTTAAAAAGTGTTGAGAAGCTACCTTCTGATGAAGCTACCTATTGCTGCGGCATAGTATACAAAAGCAGGAGAGGTCACGCTAGAACTGTGCAAAACACTACTTGGGCCACAGTCAGAATACCATGCACAGTTTGGCCACTACACTGCAGGGAGATAAAATCACAGAAAATTTCTGTACATAAGGAAGGGGATCTGGCCCATTGTATCTGTGCTGATTGAGAGAAGTGAATGGAAGCTACATACCTAGTCCTGGATTCCAGCACTTGTTCCACAGCCCTGTCTATCACAGATCATCACTTACATACCCAAGTAGTTTTTAAAATCTGATGAAGGTTTTTGCCTCTGCCACTCATAAAAGCGTTCAGATCCCATCATCACTTGGGTGAAAAATCTTTTTCTTATTTCTCCTCTAATCTTTCTATGCCTATTGCTTTAAGTCTGTCTCCTGGAGTTTGACCCCACTGCTTAGGGAAGTAGGTGTTTCCTAATTACTCTATCCGGTTCCCTCAATTTTTTACACCTGAATTAAATCCCTCCTCAGCCTCCTCCGTTCCAGAGAAAACCAAACCAGATTTTACAATCCTTCCTCACAGCCAAACTTTTCCAGACCTGGCAACAAGATACAAAAGCCTGAAAGCTCATACCACCAGGCTCAAGGACAGCTTCTATCCCGCTGTTATAAGACTATTGAACGGACCTCTTGTAAAATAAGATGGACTCTTGACCACAATCTACCTCTTCATACCCTTGCACCTTATTGTATGCTTGCACTGCACTTTCTCCGTAGCTGTAATATTCTGCATTCTATTATTGCTTTTCCCATGTACTACCTCAATGTACTGACATGATGAAATAATCTGTCTGGATGGCATGCAAAACAAAGTTTTTTCACTGTACCTCCATACATGTGACAATAATAAACCAATTACCAGTTACTCTGCACCCTCTCCACTGCAATCTCATCTTTCTTGCAATGTGGTGACCAGACCTTCATGCAATACTCAAACTGTGAGTTGTATTTAGTTCCACCATAACCTCCCTGCTCTTGCCTCGAATAATAAAGGTAAGAATCCCATTTTTTTTTAAAACAGCATTCATCCACCAATTCTGCGTGTAATGATTTGTGGATATGCACTCCGAGATGTAAAACTCATAAGCTACATAAATGATGTTAAATTAGTTGCACAGAACGAGAAAGATAATTTGCAATGTTAAACTGCTACCCAGTGCAAAGCAGCATTCAAAAAAGCCAATGAACAATGAACTACAATGCCTGAAGTTCTATTGTAAATTGGTAAGGAATTAAAAGTGATGATGAAGAGAACAATGAGGCAACTGCTTGGGAACAAGTAACTGATTTAGGAGGAAACCTTTGAAGGATAGTTTGACAAGATGGAGAGCAGATCCACCAGGGGGATGGGTGATAGGTAAGGAGAGAAGGAAAAAAAGTGAGGTAGTGAAATGAGACAGATGCTAGGAAAGGGAAAAAAAGAGGCATGGTGGCAGGGGTGTGGGTGGTGAAGGAGTGTGGGGATTACTTAAGGTGGGAGAATTCAATGTTCATGCCGTTAGGCTGCAAGGTTCTGAGGTGGAAAATGAGGTGCTGTTCCTCCAGTTTGTGCTTGGAATTCTCCTGGCAATGGAGGAGGCTGAGGACTGACATATCTGTGATAGTTTGGGAGGAGGAGTTGAAGTAACTGGCAACGGGGAGATGCAGATCGCAGTTACGGACAGAGCGCAGGTGTTCTCTCCTTACCTATGACCCATCCCCCGGTGGATCTGCTCTCCCCTCCTCCCCCACACCTGCCTATAACTATCTCTTACCTGCATCTACCTATCACCACCTTGTGCCCACCCTGCCTCCCCTCTTTTGTCCACCTATCACTGCTCTGCTTTTCCCTCCTATATATTCTGCTTCCCCTTTTCCTATCTTCAGTCCTGAGGAAGGGTCCTGACCCGAAACGTTGACCGCCTGCTTTTCTCCACGGATGCTGCGCAGCCTGCTGAGTTCCTGCAGCATCATCGTGTTTTTCTTCCACTCATCTGATGCTGCTAATGTTTTTGCAGTGCAATGAAGAAACGTGTTTGTTGGTGGGAGAAGGAGACGGAGAAAAAATTGGGCTTTAAAGACCATGATTTGTTATTGGAGCTATTTCCAGCATTCTGTTTTTATTTCAGAGTTCCAGCATCTGCTTTTTTTTTTCCTTTTAATTGCTGACTTTTGAATTGTGCTTTCTTTTTCCAGGGAAGTGCTTCCGCTTGTACTCAGAAGCATTCCACAATGCAATGGTGGAGGTTCCACCACCTCGAGTGTCTGAAACAAACCTAAGTCACCTGGTGCTTCTGCTGAAGAGGCTAGATATTGCGGACATGGGACAGTGTGACTTCCTGGACAGACCAGGTGAGGGAAACATGCCAATTTTATGTGCAGGTTGGAAAACACCTTGACTTGATGTAGACAGACTCTATTGTTGCTTTAAAATGGGCTCTGGAAACTTGCAACGAAATGAGACTAACTGGTTACCTTAAGGCTGATTTGGCCTTCTGTAGTTGTATTGTAGAAGTTCTGGTCACTGCATTACAGGAAGGATGTGGAGGCTTTGGAGAGGGTGCAGAAGAGATTCACCAGGTTGTTGCCAGGATTAGAGAGTACTAGCAATAAGGAGAGTTTGGACAAACTTGGCTTGTTTTCCCTGCAGTGTCGGAGGCTGAGGGGTGACCTGAAGAAGTATATAAAATTATGAGAGGCATAGATAGTCAGAGTCTTTTTACCAGGCAGGAGATGTCAGATACTAGAGGGCATAGCTTTAAGATGTGAGGGGGAAAATATAAAGGACATTTACAAGGCAAATGTTTTTTTACACAGAGTGGTAGGTACCTGGAGTGTGCTGCCAGGGGAGGTGCTGGAAGCAGATCCAACAGCACCGTTTAAGAGGCATTTAGACAGGCACATGAATGGGCAGGAAATGGACAGATATAGACCATGTGCAGACAGATGGGATTAGTTTAATTTGGCATCGTGGTCGGGTCAGGCATCATGGGCAGAAGGGCCTGTTCCTGGGCTGTATAGTTCCGTTCTATATTTTGTTTTCAATTCAGATTGCTTGAAGAAGGATGAGAAAGTTTCAATCATCAGGGATAGAAATTAACTCTTTTTGGTCTTCCCTTTAGTTCTCTTAGAAATTATGGTAAAAAATTGGGGTCATTTGAGCTGGATGGCTGCACTGTGTATTCAGTCTGGGAGAAGACTAATGTATATGATTGCCTTGTGCAGGTACAGTTTTATAGCCACCAGAATCGGGTTTTTTGATCCCCTTCTGGAGGTAATTACCACCGAGCAGCTGTACTAATACAAAAGACACCGATGTGTAATTTCTGCCTTTCCTTCCCCAGCCCCAGAGGCACTGATGCAGGCGCTGGAGGACCTGGATTATTTAGCTGCTCTGGATGATGACGGGAACTTGTCAGAAGTTGGAATTATTATGTCTGAATTCCCCCTGGATCCCCAGCTTGCCAAAGCTCTTCTTGCATCTTGTGAATTTGACTGTGTGAATGAGATGTTAACAATAGCTGCAATGGTAATAGGTGAGAATCATTAGTTTATAACATAAGGAAAATATTACTTATTGCTCTGCCTTTCTCCAATTTTACCCCATCTTTTACCTGGTGGTAATTTCTGTAAAAAATCTCTCTCGGGGAATGGTTTTTTTCAGGGTGGGTGGAGTATACATCTAGTTAAATTTATACTGAAGCTTTGTTTTAAAATGGGGCTCTAAAGAGAATATTGTGTTCTTATGATGGAGAATGTAAGAAACAGCATTTTGTTCTTATTTCAGAATGTCAGCAGATGCAAGTTTTTACTCTAAATATTGTTTGGAAAGAAAGAACGAAAGAGAGGGGGAAGTGAGGGAATGAAATCGTGAAAGCACAATTTTCCCTACCAAAGCCATTCTATCAGTTCTCACATCCACCATTCTTACACCAACCGTGTATACTTGCTATCAACTCGTTCAACCTTGTGACCCTTAAAACCATTTACCTCTAAAGTAATGGACACATTTAGAATAAATCTACATTCCTAAGCGTTGTCCCTGTTCCCTCTCCCGACTCCCTCCATCACACTCTCCCTCCCTCCATCACACTCTCTCCCTCTCTCCCTCCCTCCATCACACTCTCCCTCCCTCCATCACACTCTCCCTCCCTCCATCACACTCTCTCCCTCTCTCCCTCCCTCCCTCCATCACACTCTCTCCCTCCCTCCATCACATTCTCTCCCTCTCTGCCTCCCTCCCTCCATCACACTCTCCCTCCCTCCATCACATTCTCTCCCTCTCTCCCTCCCTCCATCACACTCTCTCCCTCTCCCTCCCTCCATCACACTCTCCCTCCCTCCATCACACTCTCCTTCCCTCCATCACACTCTCTCCCTCCCTCCCTCCCTCCATCACACTCTCTCCCTCCCTCCATCACATTCTCTCCCTCTCTCCCTCCCTCCCTCCATCACACTCTCCCTCCCTCCATCACATTCTCTCCCTCTCTCCCTACCTCCATCACATTCTCTCCCTCCCTCCATCACACTCTCCCTCCCTCCATCACATTCTCTCCCTCTCTCCCTCCCTCCATCACACTCTCTCCCTCTCTCCCTCCCTCCATCACACTCTCCCTCCCTCCATCACATTCCCTCTCTCCCTCCCTCCATCACACTCTCTCCCTCTCTCCCTCCCTCCCTCCATCACACTCTCTCCCTCCCTCCATCACTCTCTCTCTCTCTCCCTCTATCACTTTCTCTCTGTGCATAAGACTGACCACTGGAATAGGAACTTGAGGGGCAACACAAAAGGTGGTATCCATGTGGAAGTGGTTGAGGCAGGTACAATAACAACTTTTGAAAAACAGTTGGACAGCCACATGGACAGGAAAAGTTTAGAAGGTTATGGGCCAAACGTGGGCAAATGGGACTAGTTTGGATCAGGCATCTTGGTCGGCATGGACCAGTTGGGCCAAAGGACCTGTTGCTGTGCTGGAGAACTCTATGGCACTGCAAATTTATCTGAGTATTTGAAGTGTTTTCTCCTCCAGCTCTCATCTTTCCCCTTTGAAATGTTTCTTGACTTTGATAACCAGTGAAGAGAAGCACTGAAGGAGACAGAATGGACTTGTGTAGAATAGGGCCTTGGCAACTGGATCTGGGAATGAAGATGTATAGTAGGAGGTGATGAACAAGAATGAAAAGGTGAAAGTTGTAAATTTGGACAGAGATTGGCCTGAGGCCAGGAACAACTTGAGGACAAGTATTTTAAGTTCAATGCAATTTGGTATTGGTATTGATTTATTATTGTCACTTATACTGAGGTACAGTGAAAAGCTTGTCTTACAAACCAATCATACAGGTCAATGCATTACACATTGCAGTTACTTTGAGTTAGTACAGAGTGCATTGATGTAGTAGGGAACCAAAACATGCTCTAAATTGGGAAGAAAATTGAAAAAGTTAACTGCTTCGTGTTTATGAATGTGTACATCTTTCATGGACTGAAGAAACAGCATTGTTTGAGTTTCATATTTAATATCCAATGAGACGTGGAGGGGAGATTATGAACACTGAACTTCTTGGGAAACCTTTCCTCCTCGCTGTTTCTCCTTTCTACAGGAAGCAAAAGTTAACGTGGGAAACCTCTGCTGCCAGTTGCAGAGTGTTTTTACAATATAGAATAAAATAAGCCCAGAAATTCCAAATGGGTTGTGACCAAGAAGTTCTTCCCCAACCTAGGTATCAAGCCCTATGTGTAACCGATGCTAGCCCCACATAATTTTTTAATGACTAAGGTGCTTTGTCCCCTGGTTCTAAGTATTTCTGTCACTGTCCAAGTCCATGGTAGTGCAAGAGGTGGTCTGTAGTGTTCCATTGCTGAGGTAGGACTAGGGATCCATCCATTGATTGAAACAGAAGGCCCATTCACACTTAAGAATATGGAAGATGGGTACCAGGAGGTGAAAGCAAATAGACAAGCAGTTGAATCACCAAGGCTGTGGAACAAGTACAGGTAAATGAGACTAGTATAGATAAGTACAATGGGCAGTATACAATGTTCAGTACGTCATCTCTCATTCTTCTAAGCTCAAGACATCCTAGCCTCAGGATGCTTAGTCCCTCCTTAAAAGGAATACAAGAACAGCACATCGAACATAGAAAACCTACAGCACAATTCAGGCCCTTCGGCCCACAAAGCTGTGCTGAACATGTCCCTACCTTAGAAATTACTAGGCTTACCCATAACTCTCTGTTTTTCTCAGCTCCATGTACCTATCCAACAGTCTCTTAAAAGACCTTATCGTATCCGCCTCCACCACCGTTGCCGGTAGCCCATTCCACACACTCACCACTCTCTGAGTAAAAAACTTACCCCTGACATCTCCCCTATAGCTACTCCCCAGCACCTTAAACCTACGTCCTCTTGTGGCCATCATTTCAGCCCTAGGAAAAAGCCTCGGACTATCTACCTGATCAATGCCTCTCATCATCTTATATACCTCTATCAGATCCCCCCTCATCCTCCGTCGCTCCAAGGAGAAAAGGCCGAGTTCCCTCAACCTGCTTTCATAAGGCATGCTCTGCAGTCCAGGCAGCGTCCTTGTAAATCTCCTCTGGACCCTTTCTATGGCTGTGTTTCTATGTTCTATGTTTTCTATGTTCTATGTTCTAAATGGTATGCCCATCATCCTGAGGCTGCTGTGGTCCTTGGTTACAGACTCCAGCCATTGGGAACTTCCTTCCTGTATCTAGTCTGTCTAATCCTGTTGATATTTTATTAATTGCTATGAGATTCCCTCTCATTCTTCTATACTTCAGTGAATGTAGGCCCAACTGACCTGAAACATGAACTCTGCTTCTCTTCCCGCAGATGCTGCCTGACCTGCAGAGTGATTCCAAACGTTTTCTGTTTTCTAGGTTTCGAGCACCTGCAGTTTTAGACTTTTGTCATCGGTAAGAAGGTTACAAGACAATGGGGAGGGGGACCAGTAGGATTGCTCTTACATGGGTCTCCATCCCTGCTGTAACCAGTCTGTGATTTTGTTGGGCCAACATTCACTGCCACTGTCTAGTTGCTCCTGAAGCAGTTGGTAGTTCCACTTAAGAGTCACCAAGTCATACAGTGCGGAAACAGGATGATGGGTATGCCATTTAGAATCTAGACCAGAAGAAACTTCTTCACCCTTCGGCCCAACTGGTCCATTCCGACCAAGATCCCCATTTGCCATCATTTGGCCCGCATGCAGCATCATAGAGCTTCCTGAGCTACTGTAGCCATTTGGTTAAGGTCATCTTGCAGTATTACTTGGTATAGTGATCCAGGATATAGAGTCTACCCAACTGCGGAGAGTTGTAGACGCACCTCTGCACATCGCAGAAACCAGCTTCCCCTCCGTGGACTCTGTCCACACTTCTCGCTGCCTCGGTAAAACGGCCAACATAATCAAAGACCCCATCCACCCCGGACATTCTCTCTTCTCATTGGGCAGAAGATACAAAACCCTGAAAGCACATACCATCAGGCTCAAGGTCAGCTTCTATCCCGCTCTTATAAGCCGAATCAACAGCCTCTTGTACGATAAGATGGACTCTTGACCTCGCAATCTACCTCGTCGTCGCCTTGCACCTTATTGTCTGCCTGCACTGCACTTTCTCTGTAACTGTAACACTTCGTTCTGCATTCTGTTATTGGTTTACCTTGTACTACCTCGATGTACAGATGTGGTGAAGTGATCATGGAAACCAAAGTTTTTCACTGTACCTTGGTACATGTGACAATAATAAACCAATTTACCAATTTGTCAATGATGAAGAATGTAGATAGGTCCAGTTCCTGATTCCACTTAGTGGAGGAGAACATTAAGGTGGTGGTGTACCATTGCCTGCTGCCCCGACCTTGTAGGTGGGGAAGGACTCCTGAACTACAGCACAGAATGCAGCAAACTTCCGGTGGTCATTTGTTTCCCAGTCAGAATATTGCACTTGCATGCAATCCCTCTACAATCTTTCTACAACTGTTGCTGTCTCATTTTTAGCTTCGATCACATACACTTGCCTGTTTTGAATGTCTCCAGTCGGTTTTCCTGCTTCTTAAAGAAAAGCCTGGATTGCTTGCTAAGCCTTTTTTGACATGTAACTAGCCACACTTTCTTAAAACTACAAAGCAGAGTTATTATTGGCTAAAAGCAAACTGCTGGAGGAACTCAGCGGGTCAGGCAGCATTTGTGGATGGAAATGGACAGTCAACATTTCGGGTCGAGACCCTTCATCTGGATTGTTATGGCACCCAGCCGACTATTAACAGTGTTTCCTGGGCTGTCATCTATAATGATCAAGCAAAAGTCTGTGCTGATACCACACTACACGACTGAGGGAGATGCTGTCTTTCAGATGAGATGTTAAATGGATGGAACAGCATTAGTTTGAAGAGCAAGGGAATCAGCCCCAGTAGCAAACAATCTGGTGGAGGAACTCATTGGTCGAGCAGCATCTGTGGAAGAAATCACTGTGACGTCGATAATTCCTTTCCTCGCACTGATGCTGCTTGACCCACTTGAGTTCTTCCAGATTCCAGCATCTGTAGTCTCTTGTGTCTCTATCATCACCGGCACCCTGGCCAGTCTATCATCCAATCAAAATCCAAAAAAACATGGTCAATATCTCATATCTGTCAGAGTTGGCTGTGCCAAATTGGCGGTCATGTTTTCCTATATTACAAAATTCCTGCACTTCAAATTATCTGTGAAGCATTTATGATGATCCGAGATTGTGAAAGCCAATGTAGACATCTCAAAAACACTTATGACCTGAATTATTTCTCTTTAGCATCACCATGTTTTGTTGTGCCACCGAAGCATTTGGAGGAATCTGCAGCGATTCGCAGAAGGGTTCTTCTGCATCCTGAGGGTGATCATTTTACGCTCATCAATGTCTATAATGCCTTCAAACAGCGTAAGTGCAAATTAAGCAATTGTAAATTTATCAAATAGTAATTGTTTTCCCTCTTTCCAACACTTATAAACTATTACAATTGTGCCTAATGGTACGTTGCCTAATTTTACGGCTATTTTTTTCACTTCTGAAATGTTTAGGATGTCTTCATATTTAAGTTACTACCAATGTGCCGATCTTCATCCATGGTGATTCTGGACTGTCACCCATTCATGCTTGAGTAGAAGGGAACACCTTCCTGACTTGCAAGTGTATTGCCATTCCATCATCTGGGTTATGTTCTTGTACATCGCTAAGTGTACATGAGTGAAGGCACACTAATTCAGTAAAATCTGTGGATCCCAGATATCTGAAAGGAAGCATAGTGATAGCTGTGGAGGGAAAAGAAAAGCTGATCTTTCTTGAGTGAGATTTTTATTGGCATTGGTAAATATTACAAATGTAATACGAAAATCTCCTTGTTTGTCTCCCTGTCTCTTGTTCCTACTCCACTCGTCTGTTCACATTATTGCTACACACAGTGTTGCTCCTTCCTCTCTTGCTTTGCTCTCCGGTTTCCACTTCTGCTCTGCTTATCAGCATTGCTCCTGCTAATAGTAATTCTTGGTGCCCAAAATAGAAAGTGTTTTATTCCTTAGTGCTTCTGATGCCAAGTCTCATGCGTCAAGCTCTTCACTGTTAATTTGCAACTGTTAATTTACAGAGAAAATAGTGGGAACTCTGTGCAATATACCACAATTCAATGGTACTTATCTCAAAAGCAACACACTTCATTACTGTAACTCCTCTGGGAAAACCAAATGAGAATCTCCAACTTTGAACAACAAAAATTCTATTGCTTGTTCTTGTACATTGAAATATTTCTATCATCTCTTTTTGTTTTGATGTTGTTAATTGTTGGGAGAAGAACAGATCTGAACAATGAAGAATTGCTAGATGAACATCTGAATGTAGAAAGTAGCTAAATAAGCAATGTCTGTACCCAGCAAGAGTGCAACTGAGAGCTGGGAAGTGAAATTAGTCTTGTGATATTTTTTTCCTGCTGGCATGTTTGGGGTGTGCGGATTGCCTGCCTCTTACGCCATATATCTCCATGAGTTTTCATTAACTTATTATGTGACCATCCTCGTATGTGCACCAGCTGGACTTCATTGGCTGGCTAATGGAGTAAGATGCAATGAGGGCAAGTAGCTCAGATTGGGGGTGGGGGTGTTGGAGGGGAAATAACATTTCAGATGTGATTCTTCTTGTGCCTTCCTTAATCTAAAACTTTAATAAATATGCTTTTTATAAATATACTGCTTATTTCCAGCAGCATTTTCCTCATTGATTGCCTCTGGATTAAAGGGTTCAATGACCCCAACAATTCTCTCTTGATTTAAAAGCTCTTAATTTGCCGTACTTATTAATGCCTATATTGCATATGGAGCATTTTAGTTTGTCTACCAGTGAGAGGATTGTGTCGTCAGATTGTCACTGTAAAATCTCCTTGCAGATAATGAAGATGAAACATGGTGCCTGAAGAATTATCTGAGTTACTCCGCTCTGAAGTTGGCAGATATAATTCGTTATGAACTTTTGGAGCTGATGCAGAGAATCGAGCTGCCAATTTCGCCACCAAACTTCGGGATGGATGAAAACGTGCTCAACATTAAGAGAGCTCTGATCTCAGGTTACTTCCTAAAGGTGCGTGACCAGGTTGTACTCAGTTCCTCCCATGATGTTAACAGAAGACATTTAATGAGCTGTGTACAATGGTACATGCCATAACTTCTTTGAATGAGGTCATATGTTGTGTACTGCACCAATAATATTTCTACCTGTGATCTTGATATGTAGATACCGGTGTTGTGTTGCTGCCAAAGAGCATTTAATACTGATCTAGAATTATTCCTTGATATGTTTCTCTGCCAGTTGACTTCACCTTATCAATGGAAAATTGTTGAGCATGACCAAAAGACCCGGCTGTCTGTGTAAAGTGTTCTTTATGTAGCCAAGCAGATAGTCTGCAGCTGTAGAAAGCACCACTGCAGTTTGTAAAAAGGCTGCAAAATTCTCTCCTCCCTACCCCTTTTCATGCAGGGACCACTCCCTACATGACTCCTTGGTCTGCTCAGCCCTCCCCACCCACCCCTCCCTGACTCCTGGCATTTCCCTGCAGTTGTAAGAAGTGCAACACTTGCCCTTATAACTCCTCCCTCACCACAATCCAGGGAACTAAACAGCGCTTCCAGGTGAAGCAGAGGTTCACATGCACCTCCTCCAACCTCATCTACTGGGTTCGGTTCTCCCAATGTGGCTTCCTCTACATCGACGAGACCAAGCACAGACTGGGCGACTGTTTTACAAAACGTCTATGCTTGGTCTGCAATGGCCATCGCAATCTCCCAGTTGCATGCCATTTCAATTCCCCTTCCCATTCCCAGGCTGTTCATCCTTGGCTTTCTATACTGCCAGGGTAAGAGGCCGATGCAAAGTGGAGGAACAACACCTCATATTCCATCTGGGACCACACACACACACACACACACACACACACACACACACACACACACACACACACACACACACAGACACACACCCTCCCCTCCCCTCCCCTCCCCTCCCCTCCCCTCCCCTCCCCTCCCCTCCCCTCCCCTCCCCTCCTTATCAGAGTCCAGCACTGGTATTGCTTTGTGTTCCTGCTTATCTCCCTCCAGCAGCTGTCTCCAATCTTCACACTGGCCTCCCCTCTCCAACTTGCTCCATCTGCCTCTCCATACATTTCTTTCCCCTCCTTTTTGTCTGCCTCCATCTACCATTCACCTGCCACTGTCTCCCAAATCCACTCCTCAGTCCACCAATCACCTCGGACCCCTGTGACACCACTCCCCCTCTCCTCTTTACACTGGCCATCTCCCCCCTCAGTCCTGATTCAGGGTTTCGACCCAAAACATCAACAATTTATTTCCTCCCACAGATGCTGCTCGACCCACTGTGTTCCTCCAGCAGATAGTTTGTTGCTGCAAAGTTCAGTCAGAAACATTAGAATAAGCAGAGAAATCTAATACTGAAATACCTGCATCATCTTCTCTGAGATTTAGTTGAAGGAAGTACAAAATAAGTTTACCATTCTTGAATATAGTTAGCAACCGAGCATCAACCCTCTTAAGATAGAGAGCTCCAATGATTTACAAAGATCTCCTCATTTCAGTTCTAACTGGCAGGTCCATTACCTTGAGGACATGCTCCCTGTTTTAAGACCCTCCAGCCTAGGGAAAGGGTCTCTTGCCGTCCTAGTAATTAAATTGTAATTGAACTTGTCAGATTCACTTGTTATTATTGAACAATGGTTTTAAAAAAAAAGTGAAAATCTTGAAAATGTTCCCAAAGCTGGCTATCATCAGTGAGTGAAATACTTTGGCCAAATACTCCAAGAAAAGTAAGGAGTGAGCAGCTGCTCTTTTCAGTTTTTGTCATCTCTGAGTTCAGCTGCAAAAGCCAATAAGCTTCCCAAAACCTGATGAAGCTTTTCCTTGACAGGAAATTCTGCGAATTAACTTCATGCTTAGATGGTACAGATTAAAATTGATTGTACAAGTTGTTTCATGTTTGTAATGCTCTGTGCTGCCACAGTAAAAAGCTAATTTTCATGGAATTTTTTCCCTATGTACGCCTATGACAATAACAATGAACTAGAAGGAAAAAATCACTTTGATGACAAACTATGGAATAAGCCTGTGATTGTATTCTTAGTGCATGGTAACTATATGCAATTCAGTGGAAATTTTAGGGACTTCATTTGTTTTATTGGGTTAACAACACTACTCTTCCCTCTTTCCTCTTTGCATCCTTCCTCCTCCTACCACGCCCTCAAAAATGACCTGTTTCTAGGTGGCTAGAGATGTCGATGGGTCTGGAAATTACTTGATGCTGAATCACAAGCACGTGGCTTACCTTCATCCTTTGTCGTGCTATCTCACCAGAAAACCTCAGCCGCGACCTCCCTCTTGGGTCCTGTATCATGAGTTTACCATCTTCCAAGACAACTGCATCAGCGTTGTCTCTGAGATCCAACCTGAAATGTAAGGCTATTGTAAAATGGGTCTATTCTTCAGACCGGGGTGTGCTCAGGGGGAAGGGGGTGGGAAGTACTGCAAACGCATCATATTCTTGGCAGAATAAATTATTCAAAAGCATGATATTATGTCACAAAATCTGTTTTTTTTTAAATGAAGTAAAATAATTCAAAACCACGAACATTAATATGGGTTAGGAATGTATCTTCAGGAAGCGTCTTTGTTGTCAGATCCTGGTATTACATCAAGTTAAGAGAACATCTAATACTTCACCAGATTAAAGTGAATGTTAATACCATTTAATCACCCCAGAACATAGAGTCATGCAGATTGGAACTAGGCCCTTTGGCCCAATACGTCCGTGCTGGCCAAATTGCCGACCTCAGCTAGTCCCATTTTCCTGCATCTGGCCCATATCCCTCTTAATCTTTCCCATCCATGTACATGTCCAAGTGTCTTTTAAACATTGTAATTGTAACCCCCTCCCCAGCCACTTCCTCTGGCAGCTTGTTTCAGATACCCATCACTCTCTGTCTGGCAAAACTTGCCTCTCTGGTCCCCTTTAAATCTTTCCCCTCTCACCTTAAACCTATGCCCTCTAGTTTTAGACTCCTGTACCCTGGAAAAAAGACTGCGACTATTCACCTTATCTATGCCCCTCATGGTTTTATAAATCGCTATGAGGACACCCCTCAGCCTTGTACGCACCGGGAGAATAGTCCCAGCCTATCCAGTCTCTCCTTCTGACTCCCCTCCAGTTCCGGTAATGTCCTTGTGAATATTTTCTGTGCCCTTTCCAGCTCAATGACATCCTTCCTATACCTAGGCAACCAGAACTACACACAGTACGAGTGTGGTCTCACCATCATAGAACAGTACAGCACAGGAACAGGCCCTTCAGCCCAAAGATGAGCTTTTTAAACAATGTCCATTGGACCTAAATTTTAATCTAATGTATCTCTGCTTAGCTGATCTGTTCTCCATAATATCTGGGAAACTTCAACCAAGTACTCTTCCAAGTTCCATATCTCCTAAAAATGTAACTCAGAATCCATTTTGTCTACCTGCACTGCACTTCCCCTGTAGCTGTGACACTTTACTCTGTATTCTGTTTTGTCTTACCTTGTACTACCTCAATGCACTGTGTAATGAATTGATCTGTATGCAAGACAAGTTCTTCACTGTGCCTCAGTACAAGTGACAATAATAAACCAATTCCAATAGTGATTTTGGTCTGTGGAGGCCGAATCCAATTGCTCTTCCTTAAGGACTGAACTCCTCGTGGTACTTCAGGTGTAGTCCAACTAGGACTTTGAAAAGCCTTAGCATAACTTCAACCATTTGCTTAACCTAGAGGACTAGAATACAATACTGACAGAATAGAAATAATAATAGCACCACAAAAACAAATGCAATAATGACAGAGGGAACAATGCCAATAATAGAAGCAGTAATAATAAGACCAGTAACAATAGAAGTAATATCAGCATCAACAATAGCTCGAACAGCAATGACAGCTGCAACAACCAAGAAGAAGCAGACAGGCTGGTAGAATAGATGGATTCATGGGAGATGAAATTTAACACAGAAAAGTCTGGCATTCGTTTCATTAGAAAGAATGAGGCTAGACAATAATCTAGAAGAGACTATTCTAAATGGGGTATAGTGACAGAAAGCTATGAGGGTAATCAAAAACAAAAAAAAACCTGCAGAAATTAAAACACAATATTGGCCATATTCAGAGGGTCAGGCACCATCTGTGGAAGCGAAAAGGAACTAATGTTCCAGATCGATTTATCTTTCAATGTCAGTCAGAATCAGGTTCATTATCACTGACATATGTCACGAAATCTGTTGTTTTGCAGCAGCAGTACAGTGCAAGACATAAAGACATAAAATTACTATAAGTTGCGAAAATAAATAAATAGTGCAAAAGAGGAATAACAAGGTAGTGTTCATGGACCGTCTAGAAACCTGATGGTGGAGGGGAAGAAGCTGTTCCTGAAATGTTGAGTGTGGGTCTTCAGGCCTCCTCCCTTATAGTAGTAACATGAAGAAGACATGTCCCGGGTGGTGAGGGTCTTTAACGATGGATGCCACCTTCTTGAGGCGCCACCTTTTGAAGATATCCTCGATGGCAGGGAGGGTTGTGCCTGTGATGGAGCTGGCTGAGTCTACAACTCTCTGCAGCCTCTTTTGATCCTGCACATTGGAGCCTCCATACCAGGCAATGATGCAACCAGTCAGAATGCTCTCCACCATACATCTATAGAAATTTGCAAGAGTCTTTAGTGACTCTGCTAATGAATGGTCGGAGATGTTGAGGGTATATGTGCATTGTTCATTGAAAGTGACAGGATTGAAGATTATGGGATCCTGGGCTTTATAAATAGAGCCATAGAGAACAAGTGAAAGGAAGTCATGATGAACCATCACGTCAAACTAAATGGTTGAGCCACAACTGGTGTGTTTTATCAAATTCTGGATGCCACTCTTTGAGAATGATCTGAAGGCCTTAGAGAGAATTACCTATGTGATTCCAGAAATGAGGGACTTTAATTACTTGGAAACATTGAAGAATTTGGGATTTTTTTTTGAGAAAGAGGTATTTTAATATAGGAAGGGTATGGACAGAATGGGTAGAGGGGAACCATTTCCATCAGCAGAAGGATCATGAACTGGGGAACGTAAAAAGACTGGCATAAAAACTGTCATGAGAAAAATCTTTTTGTTTTGCAGCAAGTGGTTAGAATCTAGAATACACTGCTGGCGATGTAGGTTGTTGGGGGTTAGTGGAAACAGATTTGCTAGTGGCTTTCAAAAGGGAACTGCACAAGTACTTGAAAGTACTCAAAAGCAGAGGGTGGGAGAATGGGAATAGTTGGATTGTGTATTTATAGAACTAGCACTGAATTACCTCCTTCCATGCTTTCTGTAAATATCAACATGATTAATTTTTTTGATTACTCTCCTATACATTGTTCAGGGCAATTTGATTTGTGCACGCAAATCCCTAGTCTCTTTGGACCTCCACTAGCTTTTCATCTTAAAGTGTCCTGTTCTTTGGTTCCTGTATTAATTTATTAAGGTCATGTCTCTTCACAATTGCTGCTAATTTCCACCTTCAATCCACAGCCCTAAGCTTCTGACAGTTTTTTTTTGTGAAATTTAGATAAAGGGATTTTGCAGTTTGTAAGTATGCCGCATCATAGGGTTTTCCAAAGTTCACTCGGGTATCACTTCCTGAAAAATGTTAATTGACTGGGTCAGGCAGGGTCTTCCCCATTCTGAGTGTGTGTTAGCTGCTCTTTCCCTGCTTTGTAATCATACAGAGAATCTTTGTTTCTTCTGTGGATTGTCAAGATGTTGTCAAAAAATACGTATTGTTGCATTTTTTTGTCAATTTTGTACTTTAACTGCTGGGATGTTTTCAACAAGAACTTCCTCATGGTGACCATTAACTTTTTCTTGTCTGCCCAAGATGACCTCTTTTACCTCAAGATAATTTCCTTGTCCCTTTTTTAGCTGTTTAGGATCCTGATCATTTATCAATACTACTGGAGCTATATTTGATCTATAGAGAGCACAATTTTTGTATCTTGGTAATTGGTTTATTGTTGTTACATGTACCGGGATACAGCGAAGAGCTTTTGTTTGAATGCCATCCAGACCAAAGTCAAAGTCGAGTTTATTGTTGAGTATTCTCAAACTCAACTTTGACTATTCTGTACATAAGTACATTGATTTGTTCAGTTGTGTTCAGTTCTGGTCACCTCATTATAGGAAGGATGTGGAAGCTTTAGAGAGGGTGCCGAGGAGATTTACCAGGGTGCTGCCTAGATTGGAGAGCATGTCTTATGAGGATAGGTTGAGCGAGGTAGGGCTTCCCTCTTTGGAGTGAAGGAGGATGAGAGGTGTACAAGATGATAAGAGGCGTAGATTGAGTGGACAGTCAGACTTTTTCCCAGGGCGACAATGGCTAACACGAGGGGACATAATTTTAAGGTGATTGGAGGAAGGTATAAGGGGGATGTCAGAGGTAAGTTTTTTTTACACGGAGAGTGGTCGGTGCGTAGAACACACTGCCGGCAGAGGTTGTGGGGACAGATACATTAGGGACATTTAAGAGACTTAGATAGACACATAAATGATAGAAAAATAGGGGGCTATGTGGGAGGGTAGGGTTGGATAAATCTTAGAGCAGGATAAAATGTCGGCACAACATTGTCGGCTGAAGGGCCTGTACTGTGCTGTAGTGTTTTATGTTCTAAAAATTTCTCCTGCTCAGCTTAAACTTTTTGTTTTTGATACCTCTACTATGGGGAAAAAGATTTTGACAATATATCTGTCTCTCATAATTTTGCATACTTCTATCAGGTCACCCATCAGCCTTCTCTCCCGAGAAAACAACCAGGCCTATCCAATCCCTCCCCATAACTAAAGTCCTCTAAAGACACATATCTTTCATATAACCATACATTAACAAACGAGGCTCACCATTTGGTGAGCTGTAGACCACAGAATAGGGGCAGGCTGCTTGGCTGATCACACTCCAATCCATTTAAAACAAAATGTTACTCTCTTGTTAAAATGTTTCTTCAAGGATTGGTGTAAATGGGAGCTTGATGGTCAGCATGGACTTGATGGGCTGAAGGGCCTGTTTCCCTGTTCTTTGACCTCTGTGAAATTTAATTAGGCTGGTCTTCCTCACTGCATTCAGCTCCTTTGAAATTATTCAATCAGTGAAGGATAATTCCCAGAAAATGACCTAAATTTAATTTTTGTATCTAAATTTACATGCGAGCAAGGAATTTCATTGCACCCTGGTGTATATGACAATAAATTAATCTGAATCTTATCGCTCTGTTAGAGTTTGATGGAAAGGATTTGTATCCATATTTAAATCTAAGACACAAGTCCTTTTGCTTCCAATATTCAAATAATTATTTTCGCTGATTTATCAAGTTGTACTGAGGATTTGTTGAAGTATCAAATGAATAGGTCCCCTGGTGTAGTTTGACTTTTTTCTTTTAATATGTGAAATATGTAAGATAAGATATCTTTATCAGTCACATGTACATCGAAACACACAGTGAAATGCATCTTTTTGCGTAGAATGTTCTGGGGGCAGCCCGCAAGTGTCGCCACACTTCCGGCGCCAACATAGCGTGCCCACAACTTCCTAACCAGCACGTCTTTGGAATGTGGGAGGAAACTGGAGCACCCGGAGGAAACCCACGCGGACACGAGGAGAACGTACAAACTCCGTACAGACAGTGGCCGGAATTGAACCCGGGTCGCTGGCGCTGTAAAGCATTACGCTAAAGGCTACACTACCGTGCCTGTATAATGCATTTAGATGGGAATTTCTGACACCCCTGCTTTCTCCATTTCCCTCTTGTAGGCTGATTGAGCTTGCACCACAGTACTACCTTAGCAACCTACCAGCTAGCGAGAGCCGTGACCTGCTCGTGGAACTTCGGGAGAAGGTGAGCGGGACTGAACCACAGCCTGATGAAGAGGCAGAGGAAGCTCTGAAGGAAGAAGAAAATTTAGAAGCGGGCGAAAATGAGGAACTCTGCTTGCTTCAGTGAATGGAGAGAGAGAGATAATACCACCCAAAGGGACCAGTCACTAATGACAGCTGGCCGTCAACTTAACACGTACCACTACATGGGAACCAAATCCAGCATAGGAATATTTCCCGCACCATCTTGCTTCCTTATTAAAAAATCAACCAGATGAAGAGAATTTTGTTTTGCTTTCCCAAGTTGTGATCTGCCTAAAAGGGTGGTGATAACTGTAACGTTCTAAAGGGAGAAGGATAAAGACCTGCAAGGAAAAGTTTGGGGAACAGGAGTAATTGGATAGCACTTTCAAAGATCAGACAATTTGGATTGAAGGACTGTGTGATTCTGAGATTCTAGTCAGAAGATATTTTGGTTCAGAAAACAGTGAGTCACTTTCAGTTGAAAGTATTCCCTCCTGACCTATCTTTGTTTGCCTCTTCTCCTTCGAGTTAGAAACCTGAGGTTAGGTACACTGCCTTTTCTGGAGCTCACTGCAGAGTACATGTAAAGGTCCCGTGTGAAATGAATTTAGGCAATCTCAATCCATGTTCATTAATGGCCTATAACATAGAATTATCTTTTTTTTAATGTGATAGTGTGAATTCTGCTCTGGAAATAGTGAAATGCCTCGTAGATATGTGGGGGTATTCTGCTACTGAGATTGGCACTTAGGCAAATATTTAGCTGTTTTATCCTGCAGCTCAGTAGCATTTTACCTCATTACTTCTACCTAGGCAGTAGGGAAAAAACTCCCTTTCCCAAAACTAGCATCCTTCACTTAGAACACAAACAATAATTTCTTTAAAATGAAAGAATTGAAGTCAGAGGCTCATGATTTTTTAAAAAATCTACTGATAGCAGCACGAATTCTCTTAAAAGAATATCAGCTAGTTGCTTAAAAAGAACTGTGTTAGGAAATGGAGAGTGAATAATGATTAGTTAAGATGCCTAATGAAGACACGGTTTGTTATACGAAATGGCCTCTTTCTCTGGTGTATAACACGTCAAGGTTCATTGGCTGTTCTCCTCTTACTCCTTTTTGATAAGTAAATAGTACAGTTGGCCATGAAACCTCATCTCTACCATGGGAAAATTCTGTGTGGGCAGGTGTTTCTGTGTGTCTTTGCCTGTATTTGTATGTGTGTGTTTATCTGTGTCTGTGCATATTTGTAAGTCCAAATCAAAAAAATAATACTGTCCCTTGAAGTTTGCACATTAGACAAGTATAACTGGACAGAAGTAGTGTAGCAATACAAAAGTCTAATGCACTATTTGACTTTTTAAGAAGTTGGACACTAAATTGATTGTACAGTTATACAACTAGATTTGTAACTTTCTCCTTGACTCTTTGTAAATAGTTTGGTGGTTGTCTCAGTTTTTATATTTACACTCAAAACAGCATGTTTCCATTGGGAATATCCCAGAACTGAAATGCTAAAACAGCCAACTTGTCGGTTTCTGTCTGCAACAGGGTTCTGGAAATGGTCCCAGGTACAACCCAGAGTGATGCATGGAGGCACAAGACACTGCAGATGCTGGAATCTGGAGCGGAGAATCAAACTGCTTGAGGAACTCAGCAGGTCACGCAGCACCTGTGGAGAGAAATAGACCGTCAGTGTTTCGGGTCGAGACCCTTCATCTGGACCTGAAACGTCAACTGTCCGTTTCCCTCCATGGATGCTGCTTGACCCACTGAGTTTTTCCAGCTGTTTGTTTTTTGCTCCAATGTGATGCATACCTGACCTGGCAGTCATCATTGTTCAAGAGGACAGTGGTCCACTGCCATATAGTTATTCTGCCCATGCTTACTCTACATGGTTTACTTGGTGGGTAATGGCCAGAGGGTATGGGTTTCCATTCTGGTGATGTAAATGCATTGTCAGAACACCTTTCCATCCATAGAGTTTGTTCTTTAGATGCTTTTAATGGTTGATCTGCAGAACCTTTGCTTTGAACAGTACTGTAGCACAGTCTTGAAGTGCCCTATTTATTTCAGAACTCAACCACTTACAATACTTTTTCCTTATTTTTCCTAACGGAAGCCTTCATTGGAACTTTCAAACTTGGGAATCCTGGACTGGTAGCTAAAAGCAGACCCAATGCATTTGTTTAACTCCTCTGTTTTGGGTGTATGATTGCTCTAATACCGTTTCTTTACTTGCTGGGATCTCTCCAAATCTTGGGGCTGAAGGGGGATATGTGAATGGCCCCAAAACATTCAAGTAGGCACTACCACAAGGTGCAGTTTGTAACCTTATAGCAAAGTGGCCAGCCCTGTTCTCCCTGGCAAATAAATTCACAGTGTTGCTGTTGAGATTAGATTATGTGCTATATATTGGGTTAACTGCTCTCAATCTCTTTGCGGCTCTGTTGCTGTGGTTTATACAGGAGGGAAAATATCATCTGGAGTTCTCATTCTTGATCACTCTGCACCAGCCTATATTGGGGAAAGTTAATGAGGTGTTGAATGAGTTATAGATTGGACAGAGCTTATCAACTGGTGCACTGAAAGGCACTGTCTGATCTCGAGTATCATCCGCAGAAATTGAATCCAACTTGGGCATCAGGAAGAGTCAGAACAAGAAATATAAAATTACCTTTGCAGAGTCACATCTGCACCTTTTGGTGGTGATGGAGCCAAAGTTTTATTATCACAAAATATGAATAATTGTGAATTGTTTTATATTATGATTTTAAAAGATCAATGTGTTGAGCTACTGTCTCTCAACTACAAATATTAGCACTGTAGAGTTGATTGTTATGTATATCCACTACAAGCTTTAAAATCAATATTTTAACATTGTCCAATTGAGACTGTTCTAAATAATATTTTATTTTCCTTTGGCATTGCAACACCAGTTCTCAATCATTTCGTCTCGAGGGTGGGTTCAGAGGAAACTCAATTAATGTGCAGGCCAAGTTATCTCTGATATTGTTCTGCTGCTGAAGAAGTTGTAGAGCAACCTCTTTCAGACCTAGTGTAACCCAAAAGATTCACGAGTCCAGCTTGTCAGGCAATCACATGTTTTCAGGATTCAGTGAAGTTGGCGCGTCTCCTGCTCTGGATTAAGGAAACAACTCGAGGGAGACTTCAACTCTGAACGTCTGAGTTGCTCCACATCTGTTGATGCCATTGCAGATAGGGTTTTAAATGGTGATTGGAACTTCTAGTCAGAAGTGATTTAGATAATTGAAGTGTTAAGCATATGTTCCAAAACTCGGTTTCATTTTAACCGCGACAGGGTGTGCAATTTAAGGCAAAAGAATTTCGCCTATCAAGCAAAGAAATCAAATTGATGTAACTTCATAATTTCCTTTGCAAAAAATGATCATTTATTCCAGATAACTCTTTGTAACTACAGCTAAGAAGTAAATCGGTGAATTAATGAGTAGATCTGCAAAGAGCAGCTTGCAAATAGACACATTTGTATTGAGCTTCACGTCTCAATGAGCTGTAGCACGTTTCACTTTCTTGCTCATTAAGGGGTGCTTTAAATGCATGTGGATCATTTTCTAGGATGTCAAATCTTCCGCTGGTCTTGGAAGTTCTCGCCTTGGGGATGGAGGAAAGTTAATGTTTCCAATGAAGTAGAAAACAAATTAAGGTCAGTTCCTACAACAAAGTCATCAGTATATCACTGGATTTGTTGGGGGAGTGGCATGGTGGAAGTTTTTAATTTGCAAATGACGACTTAGCTTTGGACAGCAGGGTCCATACATTTGAAATCAAGGAATCATTAGTCAGGAATAACTCAGTAAAACTTCGACATTGTTTCCAAGTGAAAGCTTTATAATTTATTTGAAAGGAACTGACATCGTGCTTCTTCACACACAATTTTAGGACTTTTGTCCTTACGTAATTTATTTTCTGTATGTGCCAATTGCACAGATGGTGAATTCTGCTGTGCTATTGAATTTGGAGCTAACTGAAAATATTAGGTGTTGCTGCTATATTTATTTTGGTTCATTCTCTTTCTCTCTTTTGCCATTTCTAGAATACATGTCATAAGCACACATGGAAATTTCCTTTGAATCAAGGAAGAAATTTGCTGTAAACTTTTAGCCTATTACAAAATTGTTGTACTTTTATGAATGTCATGCGGACAATATCAAAAATTAAGTAATAAATTTCAATGGTGGCGGAATTGTCAATTTTAATGATTACAAGATGAAACAAAAACCCTTTCTTGTTTTGTTTTCTTTTAACAGAGTGCCTGTTACATTGGAAAATCACAAGTCTGTGTCTGCAACTGATAACTTCACTGTAGCATTCCCACTATCGTAAGTGGACTTGTCCCTCAAGTGGACTGTGCTCACATGTTTCTACAGTGACATAGTCTTTGGTTATAACAGTCTTACTCCTTTGTGTTTTGAACTGTAAATGCAATAAACATTCAATGCTTTGACTGCAAGGGAAAGGGAAATTCTCGGAGCTAGCATAATAGCCAAGTACAAAAGAAATTTGTTGTGATTGTGCAGGACCAATTTTCACAGGTCCCAGGACATTGATGCAGGAATTGCTTAGGGCATTGTCTACACTGTAGAAGAGGCTGAATGCTTCAATTACATAAGACCACAAGGAAATAGGCACAGGAGTAGGTCACCAGGCTCCTTAAGCCTACCCTGCTGTTCAATCTGATCGAGGCTGATCTGCCCCAGGCCTCAACTCCTCTGTTGTGCTAGTTTCCCCCAGCTCTCAATAATCCAATCATTCTAAAATGTATCTACATCCTCCAATGATGTAGCCTCCACAGCCCTCTGGTCTAGACAATTCTAGAGGTTCACCACTTTCTATGAGAAGAAATTACTATTTTACATGACTGTCCCCTTTAAGACTTGCCCACTAATGAAAACAGCTCAACATTATCCCTGTCATGACCCCTCAGGATCTTATATATTTCAATAAGATTATCCCCATTCTTCAAAACCAAAGAATACAGATCCATACTCTTTTAGCCCCTCGTGATGGAATAACCTTCACCTTCCAGTTATTAGCCCAGTGAATCTCATCTGCACTACCTCCAATGGTAACATATCCGTTCTTGAACAAAGCAGCCAGAACTGCACAGAACTCCAGGTTTGGCCTCACCAACACACTTTACAATTGTAACAATACTACTTCCCTTTTTCTAAAGTCCAGACCCCTTGCAATAAAGACAAATGTGTCATTTGCCTTTCTCACTACTTCATGCACCCGCTTGCTAACTTTTCAGAATCAAATTCATTATCACTGCTTATATGACGTGAAATGTGTTGTTCTGCCGCAGCAATACAGTGCAAAGACATAAAAATTACTATAAATTACAAAATAAATAAATAGAGCAAAAACAAAGGAATAATGGGGTAGTGTTCATGGACCATTCAGAAATCTGATGGAGGGGAAGAAGCTCTTCCTAAATCATTGAGTGTGGGTCTTCAAGCTCTTTTCTCTCTTTCATTAAACTTTACCAACTTTCTGCCCACTCACTCAACTTACCCTGTTGCAGGATCCAAATCACTCCATCCCATCCACTTCTGAGTTGTCAGTGAGTTTGGATACCTTACACCCTGCTCCTTTCAGGTTGTTAATCGAAATAATTGAGGGCTAAGAACTACTCCTTGAGGCACTCCACGATTTATATCCTCCCTGCCTGAAAATGACCCATTTATTCTGAATCTGTCTTCTGTGTGATGACCAGTTTTCAATCAATGCTTACATACTTCCTTATACCATGAGCAATACCAGAAAAGCAGCTTCCCCTCCTTGGTAAAGCAGTCAACGTAATCAAGGACCACTTCCCCACCCCCCCGCCGCAAATGGGCAGAAGATACAAAAGCCTGAAAGCACGTACCTCCAGGCTCAAGGACAGCTTCTGTCCTGATGTTATAAGGCTATTGAACAGACCTCTTGTACAATAAGATGGACACTTGACCTCACAGTCTACCTCGTCATGGCCCTTGCACCTTATTGTCTGCCTGCACTGCACTGCACTTTCTCAGTACCTGTAACACTATATTCTGCATTCTGTTATTGCATTTCCCTTGTACTACCTCGATGTATTGATGTGATGGCATGCAAAACAAAGCTTTTCACTGTACCTTGGTACATTTGACGATAATAATAAAATTTACCAAATTAACTCGTGCACCAGCCTTTTATGTGACACCTTGCTAAATGCCTTCTGGAAATGTTGAGCTTCAGTCAGATCTCCATGGTTAATGGTAATTGGTTTATTATTGTCACGTACTGAGATATGCTGAAAAGCTTTAGTTTGTGTGCCATCCAGACAGATCATAAGTACATCAAGGTAGGACAAAAGGAAATAAAAACACTCCAGAGTACAGCATTACAGTTACAGGGAAAGTGCAGTGCAGGTAGACAAATAAAGTGCAAGGGCCACAACACGGTAGATTGAGAGATTAAGAGTACATCTTTATATGAGGTCTGTTATAACCTTCTGTTGTAAGAGTATTAAAACAGAAGGATAGAAGCTGTCCTGATGGTACATATTCTCAAGCTTTTGCATCTTCTGCCCAATGGGAGGAGGGATAAATTGGTAAATTGGTTTATTATTGTCAGATGTACTGAGGTACAGTGAAAAACTTTGTTTAGCATGCCATCCATACAGATAATTTCATTACAACAATGCATTGCGGTAGTACAAGAGAAAACAATAACAGAATGCAGAATAAAGTGTTACAGGTACAGTGCAGGCAGACAATAAGGTGCAAGGCCATGCCGAGGTAGATTGTAAGGTCAACAGTCCATCTTATCGTACTAAGGGTCCTTGAGCCTGGTGGTACTGACTATTGTACTGTCTGTCTGATGGGAGGGGGGAAGAGAGAATGTCCAGGGTGGGAGGGGTTTTTGATTATGTTGGCTGCTTTACTGAGACAGCGAGAAGTGTGTACAGAGTCCATGGAGGGGAGGCTGGTGATGTGCTGAGCTGTGTCCACAACTCTGGAATTTCTTGTGGTCACGGGCGGAGCAGTTGCCGTATCAAGCTGTGATGCATCTGGATAGGATGCTTTCTATGGTGCATCAATAAAAATTGGTGAGGGTCAAAGGGGACATGCCAAATTTCTTTGAGAGAGATAAGATATCTTTATTAGTCACATGTCCATCGAAACACACAGTGAACTGCATCTTTTGCTTAGAGTGTTCTGTGGGCAGCCCACAAGTGTCGCCACGCTTCTGGCGCCAACGTAGCATGCCCACAACTTCCTAACCCGTACGTCTTTGGAACGTGGGAGGAAACCGGAGCACCCGGAGGAAACCCACGCAGACACGGGGAGAACATACAAACTCCTTACAGACAGTGGCCGGAATTGAACCCGGGTTGCTGACGCTGTAAAGCATTACGCTCACCGCTAATTTATTTGAAGAGAGAACAACTGGGGTGGGAGAGGTCCTTGATGAAGCAACCTTACCAATCTGACGCAAGACATGATATTATGAGACACAAGAAACTGCAGATGCTGGAATCTGGAGCAACACACGAAAGCGCTGGAGGCACTCAGTGGATCAGGCAGCATCTATGGAGGGAATTAGACAGTTGACGTTCAAGACCCTTCATTTGTCTGGAATAAATAGTGCCATACATTGTTTGAGTTATACATACCAGATAATGAGAGAATCCACCAAACCTCTGACAACGCCACTGTAGAGATCCTCCGCAGTATAGTCTTGGAACAATGGTGGAGGGCTAACTGTTGATCAGAAGCCTAACTGACTCTGTTGTAACTGTGTAGCAGTCGGGTCAGAGATATTGCAGCAAATTAACCTGAGCCATCAAAGCCTCCCCAGCATTGACAAGTGTGATGGAACGTTGACTTTTTTCATTCTTGGTACCCCACCGCTGAAGTGTCTTGGTCTCTTCTGGCAGTGAACAGGTTTCCGGCAGCCCCCCGCTGTTATCTGCCCCCTCTCCCTCTTTGTCACAGTGCATGCTACTATCAGCACTATGGCAAATTGATTACCTTTTATGAAAAGGTTGCTAGGACTCTACCTAATTTATAGGTAGAGGTTGGGCAGGCTAGGACTTTGAGGAAAAAAACATCAGCCATGATTGAATGGCAGAGCTGACTTGATGGGCCAAATGGCCTAATTCTGCTCCTATATCTTATGGTCTTATTTCTTGGAGTGTAGGAGATTGAGAGGTGATCTTACCAGAGGTGTATAAAATCATGAGGGGCATAGATAGGGTGAATGTGCACCATCTTTTTTCCCAGGGAAAGGAAACCAAAAACTAAAGGGCATAGATTTAACGTGAGAGGGGAAAGGTTTAAAAGGGACCCGAGGTGCAACTTCTTCACGCAGAGGGTGGTGCGCGCATGGAACAAGCTGCCAGAAGAAGTGGTTGAGGCAGGTACAACAACAACATTTAAAAGAACATGACCCCAATAGCAGGGAGGGTTGTGCCTGTGATGGAGCTGGCTGAGTTTATGACCCTCTGCAGCCTCTTTCAATTCCATGCATTGGAGCATCCATACCAGGCGGTGATGCAACCAGTCAGAATGCTCTCCACTCTACATCTGTAGAAACTTGCAAGAGTCTTTGGTGACAGACCAAATCCCCTCAAACTCCTAATGAAGCAGAGCTGCTGGCATGCCTTCTTCATGATTGCATCAATGTGTTGGGCCCAGCATAGATCCTCTGAGATGTTGACGTCCAAGAACTTGAAACCGCTCACCCTTTCCACCACTGACCCCTCAATTAGGACTGGCGTGTGTCCTGAGGGCCTGTTTCTGTGCTGTCTGACTTCATGACACTTACCCAGTGAAACCAATTAGGAGAGCCATAGAATCACGTAGGAGATTGTTCAGCCCATTATCTCCATACTGGTCCAAAAAGAGCTCCCCAACCTAATCCCACCTTCTAACACTTGGTCCTTAGCCCTGTGGGTGAAGAGCTGTTCAAGTGCACATCCTCAGTTAAGAGAAGGGACTGGAGACACAAGAGACTGCAGAAGCTGGAATCTGGAGCATAAAGCAACCTCAGTGGGTCAGGCAGCATTTGTGGAGGGAAATGGACTCAGCATTTCAGGAGGCTGAGTCTGTTCTCTCTGGAGAAGGGAAGGTTAAGTGGGGACATGATTGAGGTATATAAAATTATGAAGGGTAGAGATAGGGTAGACTGCAGGAAAAATTTTTCCCTTACCTGACGTGAATGAAACAAGGATATAGATTCAGGGTAATGGGTGAGAGATTTAGAGGGGATCTGTGGGGGATCCAGAGTGATGGGTACCTGTAATACACAGAGTGGCGCAAGCAGTCGCTGACAGCATTAAAGTAGTGTATAGATGAGCACTTAAATTACCTAGGCATAAAAGATAAGATACCTTCATTAGTCACACGTACATGGAAACACACAATGAAATGCTTCTTTTGTGTAGAGTGTTCTAGGGGCAGCCCGCAAGATCACAAGACAAGGGAGCAGAAGTAGGCCATTCGGCCCATCGAGTCTGCTCCGAAGAAAAGGGAAAAAGAAATGAGAAATTGGGTGGGGGGTGTTGCCACGCTTCCAGCACCAACATTAGCATGCCCACAACTTCCTAACGTGTACATCTTTGGAATGTGGGAGGAAACCGGAGCGCCCGGAGGAAACCCACACAGACATGGGGAGAACATACAAGCTCCTTACAGACAGTGGCTGGATTTGAACCCGGGTGGCTGGCACAGTAAAGCATTACACTAACCGCTACATTACCATGCCTGCCATAAAAATCATGTTCCAGTCCAGGATCGAACTGGGGATCTTTCACACGTGAGGCGAATGTGATAACTGCTACACTGCAAAAGGCCAAGGGCCAAGTGCTAGAAGATGGGATGAATACAGGTGTGCCCGTTGGGGGGCATGGACTTGATGTGCTGAATGGCCTGTTTCCATGCTGTATGGCTCGATCACTACTGTATAAGTGATGTTATTTTGCCTCTATGACTGTCTCAGGCAATAAATTCCAGTTACCCACCACACTCTGAGAGAAACAATTTTCTTCCTTTCCATCCCAGTCCTATTTGCTCTATCTTTGTTCTATTGTTTTTATCTCAATGTCAAGGGGATAAAGACTCTTCCTATTTATCTGTCTGTGTGGAGATTCCACATTCTCCTGAGTCATGTGGATTTTCTCCAGGTGCTCTGGTTTCTTTCGACATCCCAAAGATGTGCTGGTTGGTAGGTTAATTGGGGGCAGAAAGTTGCTCCTAGTGTAGGTGTGTGGTCGGAGTATCTGAGGGAGATAATTAGCATCTGACAGAGAACAGACCGCAAGGAAATCAGCAGGGGCAACAGAAAAAGCATGGGGGACCTCAGTGGGTCAGGCAGCATCTATGGAGGGAAATGGACAGTCAACGTTTCGGGTCAAGACCCTCGTTATCCATTTCCATAATAAACCAATACCAATACCCTCCACTGCTTCACCCACTTCCAGCATCTGCAGTCTCTTGTGTCTCCAAAATAGGCAAGGGAATGTGATTGATGGGATTGCTCTGAGCCCTGGCAGAGATTAGATGAACTAAATAGGGCAGGCACGGTAGTGTAGCGGTAGGCGTAACACTATTACAGTGACAGCGACCTGGGTTCAATTCCGACCACTGGCTCTAAGGGGTTTGTACGTTCTCCCCGTGTCTGCGTGGGTTTCCTCCGGGTGCTCCGGTTTCCTCCCACATTCCAAAGGCGTATGGGTTAGGAAGTTGTGGGCATGCTATGTTGGTGCCGGAAGTGTGGCGACACTTGCGGGCTGCCCCCAGAACACTACGCAAAAGATGCATTTCACTGTGTGTTTCAATGTACATGTGACTAATAAAGATATCTCATCTTAACTCATCTTAGTTTCCTACAGTATAAAAAGGAAACATAAAAAATCCCACTGGCTTTTATTTTAAGACAGGCAGAACAGACTGCAGATGCTGGAATCTGGAGCAAAAAAAATCAAACTGCTGGTGAACTCAGTGGGTCAGGCAGCATCTGTGGAGGGAAATGGACCTTTGGGTTGAGACCCTTCATCTGGACTGAGAGATAGAGGGGACATAGCCAGTATAAAGAGGTGAGGGGAAGGGGTGGAGCTGGAGCTGGCAAGATTTTATTTTAAGTCCCAAGGTGATTAGTATCTGTCACAAGTAAATGTTAGAGACTATAGTGTTAATTTTAGTGACTAAAAGATTTACCAGGGTGTTGCCTGGACTTGGGGGCCTGAGTTACAGGGAGAGGTTGCGCAGACTAGGACTTTATTCCCTGGAATGCAGGATATTGAGGAGTCACCTAACAGAGGTATATAAGATCATGAGGGGCATAGACAGGGTGAAAGCACATGGTATTTTTTCAAGGGAGGGGGAGCTAAAAGCAAGAGGGCATAGGTTTAAAATCAGGCAAGAGATTTAAAAGGGACATCAGGGGCAACTTCTTCACGCAAAGGGTGGTGCGTATTAGGAATGAGCTGCCAGAAATGGTGGTTGAGGCGGGCAGCTTAGCAACATTTAAAAGCCATCTGGATTATTACATGGATAGGAGAGGTTTAGAGGGCTATAGGCCAAATGTGGGCAGGTGGGACTAGCTCGCTGGGCAATACAGTCAGCATGGACGAGTTGGGCTGGAGGGCCTGTTTCCGTGCTGTATGACTCTATGACTATTATTGAAGATGTGACAGCTTGGCACTTGGAAAAAGTCGAGGTGATCATGTTTGACCAATTTATCATACAATTGGATTTAGTACTTCACCAGGGTACAGCCACCACACATCAGCTTGTGAAAGTAAGTGATGATGTCAGCTGGTAAAGTACTAAATCCAACTGTACGATAATTTGGTCAAACATGATTACCTTGATTTTTTCCAAGTGCCCTGGTATCACATCATTAACAACACATTACACAGACCAAGAAGCTTAATGTGATGGTAATTACTACCATTAAGCCATTTCAACTTGCCTTATCACAGAATTCCCTTCATCCAACACATCCCTCCACATCTGCTCTCCTGCTGAAAGCTGACTTGCTTCTTGTTTGAGTCTAGATAAGATATCTTTATCAGCCACATGTACATCAAAATATACAGTGAAATACACCATTCAGTAGAGTATTCTGGGGCAGCCCGCAAGTGTCACCACGCTTCTGGCGCCAACATAGCATGCCCACAACTTCCTAACCCATACGTCTTTGGAATGTGGGAGGAAACCGGAGCACCCGGAAGAAACCCACGCAGACACAGGGAGAACATACAAACTCCTTACAGACAGCAGCCGGAATTGCACCCGGGTCGCTGGTGCTGTAATAGTGTTACGCCAACCGCTACGCTACCGTACCTGCCTCTGATGAAGGGTCTCAACCCAAAATGTCGACTGTCCATTTGTCCCACAGATGCTGCCTTACCTGCTGAGTTCCTCCAGCAGTTTCTTTTGTGCCCCAGACTCCAGCATCTGTAGTCTCTTGTGTCTCCTCTTGCATCTTGCTCTGGGCAGCACAGTGGTGAATCTAGCAGAACCATTGCATCACTGCACCAGAGAGCTGGGTTTGATCCTGACCTCGGGTGCTGCCTGTGTGGAGTTTGCACATACTCACGTGGGTAACCACATGGGTTTCCTCTGGTTGCTCTGGGTTCCACCGACATCCAAAAGACGTGTGGGTTGGTAGGTTAATTGCCACTGTAAATTGGTGAGTGGTAGAATCTGGGGTGGTAGTTGAGACAAAGTGAGAAGAATAGAAAATGTAGGATTATTGGTATTGGTTCATTATTGCCACTTGTACCAAGGTACAGTGAAAAGCTTAAATTTAAATTGGTAAATTGGTTTATTATTGTAACATGTACCAAGGTACAGTGAAAACTTTGTCTTGCGTACCGATCGTACAGATCAATTTATTACACAGTGCATTGAGGTAGTACAGGGTAAAGCAATAACAGAATGTGGAACGGACACACAACAATGCAGAATAAAGTGTTACAGTTCAGAGAAAGTGCAGTGCAGGCAGACAATAAGGTCGTAACAATATAGATTGTGAGGTCAAGAGTCCATCGTGCTAGGGAACTGTTCAATAGTCTTATAACGATATAGTGAGATAAAAGTTGTCCTTGAGCCTTGTGGTACGTGCTTTCAGGCTTTTGTATCTTCTGTCTAATGGGAGGGGGGAGAAGAGAGAATGTCTAGGATGGGTGGGATCTTGGATTATGTTGGCTGCTTTACCCTGGCAGTGAGAAGTGTAGATAGTGCCCATGGATGGGAAATACTCAAAAAGTGCTGGAGGAACTCAGCAGGTCAGGCAACATCCATGGAGGGAAATAAACAGTCGACGTTTTGGGCTGAGACCCTTCATCAGGACTGGAAAGGAAGAGGGCAGAAGCCAGAATAAGGAGGTGGGGGGAGCAGGAGGAGCACACACAGGCAGGGGATAGGTGAGTTCTTTGTGTCATCTGCAAATTTACGAACTCAGCCATCCATGTTTTCACCCAATATATTACAAACAGCAGAGGTCTCAATATGGATCCCTGAAGAACACCACTAGTCACAGACCTCCAGCCAGGATAAGACCCATAGACCACAGCCCTCTGTCTTCTATGGCCAAGCCAGTTCTGAATCCATATGGTCGTCACCATAGATCCCATGCATCTTAATCTTCTGGATGAGCCTCCCATGAGGGATCTTGTCGAATGCATTACTAAAATCCATGCAGGCAACATCCACAGATTTACCTTCATCGATCACCTTTGTCACCTCGTCAAAAAACTCAAGGACATGTCTATCCCACACAAACCCATGCTGACTGTCCCTAATTAGGCCATGGTTTTCCAAATTGCTTCCCTACCACTGATGTCAGACTCACAAATCCATAATTTACAGGATTATCCATAGTTCCCTTCTTGAATAAAGAACAAGATTAATTACTTGCCAGTCCTCCGGGACCTCATCTGTGGCTAGAGGAAAGATGAAGATCTTGGTCCAGCAATTTCATCTCTTTCCTCTCTCAATAACCTGGGGTATATTCCATCAGGCCCTGGGGACATATCCACCTTAATGTTCTTTAAGAGACCTAACGCTACGTCCTTCTTTATCTCAAAATGCCCTAGCATATTAGTATGCTTCACACTGATCTTATTATCCTCCACGTCCTTCTCATTGGTGAATACTGACGCAAATTACTCATTCAGGACCTTGCCCATATCCTTCGCTTCCAAGCATGTTTCCTCCTTTATCCTTGAGTGTTCCTACCCTCTCCCTCTTGGTCTTGATGTCTGTATAGAATGCCTTGGGGTTCTTCTTAATCCTGCTTGCCAAGGACTTTTCATGGCCCCTCCTGGCTCTCCTAATTCCCTTCTTGAATTCTTCTCTGGTTTCTTTATATTCCTCAAGGACCCTGTTCAATTTTAGCTTCGTAAACCTTACATATACTTCCTTTGTCTTCTTGACTATATTCACAACCTCTCTCGTCATCCAAGGTTCCCTTACCTTGCCATCCTTGTCCTTCCTTCTTACTGGAACATACCCGTCCTGTACTCTGTGCAGTTGGTCTTTAAACAATCTAAGCATGTCAGATATGGACTTGCCCAAAAACAGCGGTTCCCAATTTACTCTCCCTAGTTCCTGCTGAATGCTCTCGTAATTTTCCCGCCCTCAAGGTAATACTTTCTTGCAAAGTCCATACTTGTATATAGCTATCTTAAAAGTTAGAGAGTTGTGATCACAATTTCCTAAATGTTACCCCAATGAAAGGTTAGTCATCTGACCAGGCTCATTTTCCAATACAAAGTCCAATATGACTCTTCTGGTTGGACTATCCATATACTGTTTTAAGAAACTCTCCTGGATGCACCTAATAAATTCTACCTGATCTAACATCCATGGATAGCTCCAATATCTATGGATATAGAACATAGAACAGTACAGCACAGTACAGGCCCTTCAGCCCACGATGTTGTGCCGACCTACATAAACCTTATCCCCATTCAATCTATCCCCCCTCTCTACTTCACCTCCCATAACCCTTTATTTTTCTTTCATCCATGTGCATATCTAATAGTCTCTTAAATGGCCTTATCATATTGGCCCCTACCACCACCCCTGGCAGTGCATTCTAGGCACCCACCACTCCCTATGTAAAAAAAACCTACCTCTAACATCTCCCCTGTACTTTCCTCCACGCACCTTAAACAGGTGACCTCTAGTATTGGCATTATTAAGAATTATTATTATTAAGATATCTTTATTAGTCACATGTACATCGAAACACACAGTGAAATGCACTTTTTGCGTAGAGTGTTCCGGGGGGGCCGTAAGTGACGCCACGCTTCCGGCGCCAACATAGCATGCCCACAACTTCCTAACCCGTACCTCTTTTGGAATGTGGGAGGAAACTGGAGCAACTGGAGGAAACCCACGCAGACACAGGGAGAACGTACAAACTCCTTACAGACAGTGGCCGGAATTGAAACTGGGTTGCTGGCGCTGTAATAGCGTTATGCTAACCGCTACGCTACCGTGCCGCCCAAATACTTAACTGTCAGGAGTGGGATTCGAACCCACACCTCCAGTGAAGACTGCGACCTGAACGCAGCGTCTTCGACCACTTGGCCATCCTGATGACGACCATTGCCATTGCTACCCTGGGGAAAAGATGCTGGCTGTCCACTCTGTCTATGCCTCTCATAATCTTATATACCTCGATCAAATCTCCTATCATCCTCCGTTGCTCCAAAGAGAAAAGCCCTAACTCACTCAACCTCTCCTCATAAGACTTGCTCTCCAACCCAGATAGCATCCAAATCTCCTCTGCACCCTCTCCAAAGCTTCCACGCCCTTCCCATAATGTGGTGACCAGAACTAAACACAATATTCCGAGTGTGGTCTAAACAGAGTTTTATAGAGCTGCAACATTACTTCTCGGCTCTTGGACTCAATCCCCCGACTAATGAAGGCCTGCACACCTTCTTAACCACCCTATCTACTTGTGCGGCAACCTTGAGGGATCTATGTACTTGGACCCCAAGATCTCTCTGTTCTTCCACACTGCTAAGAATCCTGCCATTAACCACGTACTCTGACGTCAAGCTCGTTCTTCCAAAGTGCATCACTTCACATTTCTCTGGATTGAACTCCATCTGCCACTTCTCCGCTCAGCTCTGCATCCTGTTTAAATCCCATTGCAACCTACAACAACCTTCTTCACTATCTACTACAACAGCATCTGCAAACTAGGTGTCATCTGCAAACTTACCAACCCATCCTTCCCCTTCCTCATTTATAAAAATCACAAAGAGCAGGGGTCCCAGAACAGATCCCTGCAGAAGACCACGAGTCGCTGACCTCCAGGTTGAATACTCCCCTTCGACAACCACCCTCTGCCTTCTATGGGCAAGCCAATTTCAAATCCACACAGCCAATTTTCCATGGATCCCATACCTCATGACTTTCTGAATGAGCCTACCATGGGGAACATTGTCAAACACCTTGCTAAAATCCATATATACCACATCCACCACACTACCTTCATCAATTTTAATTTTTTTTTAAATTTTATTTACAGCGTGGTAACAGGCCCTTCCAGCCCAACGTGACTGCGCTGCCCATTTTAGACCCATATTAACCTACCCGTATGTCTTTTGGAATGTGGGAGGAAACCGGAGTACCCGGAGGAAACCCACACAGACACGGGAGAACGTACAAACTCCTTACAGATAGCGATGGGAATCGAACCCCGATCGCTGGCGCTATAATAGCGTCACACTAACCGCTACACTACCGTGCCGCCCAAATTGCCTTGTCACGTCCTCAAAAAACTCTGTTGGGCTTGTAAGGCACGACCTGCCTGTCACAAAGCCATGTCAACTATCCCCAATAAGATGATACTTCTCCAAATGCTCATAAATCCTGTCCCTAAGAATCCTTTCCAATAGTTTGCCCACCACTGATGTAAGACTCACTGGTCTATAATTTCTGGGATTATCCCTTTTACCTTTCTTGAACAATGGAACAATGTTTGCCATCCTCCAATCCTCTGGTACCACTCCTGTGACCAGGAAGGACTCAAAGATCATCGTTAAACATAGAACATAGAACAGTACAGCACAATACAGGCCCTTCGGCCCACAATGTTGTGCCGACCTTTAAACCTCGCCTAAGACTATTTAACCCCTTCCTCCCACATATCCCTCGATTTTAAATTCCTCCATATGCTTATCTAGTAATCCCTTAAATTTGACCAATGTACCTGCCTCCACCACTGCCCCAGGCAGGGCATTCCATGCCCCAACCACTCTCTGGGTAAAAAACCTTCCTCTGATATCTCCCTTTGACTTCCCACCCATTACTTTAAAGCCATGGCCTCTTGTATTGAGCATTGGTGCCCTGGGAAAGAGGCGCTGGCTGTCCACTCTATCTATTCCTCTTAATATTTCATACACCTCTATCATGTCTCCTCTCATCCTCCTTCTCTCCAAAGAGTAAAGCCCTAGCTCCCTTAGTCTCTCCTCATAATGCATACTCTCTAAACCAGGCAGCATCCTGGTAAATCTCCTCTGCACCCTTTCCAACGCTTCCACATCCAATGCTGCAGCCTGGAGTTAATGCTCCAGCAATCTCTTCCCTCACTTCCCATAGTACCCTGGGGTATATCCTGTCTGACCCCAGGGACTTATCTATCCTAATGTTCTTTAGTAGCTCCAACATTGCTTCTTTCTTAAGCTCGACATTCTCCAACACATTTACCTGTTCTACGCTAACCTCACATTCGTCTCTCCCTGGTGAGCAAAATATTCATTCAGGACCTCCCCTACATCCTTCGCCTCCAGTCACATTTCTCCCCCTTATCCCTGAAGCGGTCCTACCCTCACCCTAGTTATCCTTTTGTTCCTCAAATACGTGTAGAACTCCTTGGGGTTTTCCTTAATCCGACCTGCCAAAGCCTTCTCATGTCCCCTTCTAGATCTCTTAAGTCCCTTCTTAAGCTCCTTCCTGGCTACCTTATAAATCTCGAGAGCCCTATCTGATTTTTGCTTCCTGAACCTTAAATATGCTTCCTTTGTCCTCTTGACTAAACCTTCCACCTCTCTTGTTAACCATGGTTCCTTCACCCTACCATCCTTTCCTTGCCTCAGCGGGACAAACCTATCTATAACTCCATGTAAGTGGTCCCTAAGCAACCTCCACATTTCTGCGGTGCATTTACCGGAGAACATCTGTTCCCAGTTTACGCTCCTAAGTTCCTGCCTAATACCATTCTGCCTCAATTAAATATTTTCCCATAATGTCTGCTCCTATCTTTGTCTATGGCTATGCTAAAGGTCAGGGAGTTATGGTCACAATCCCCAAAATGCTCGCCCACCGAGAGGTCTGACACCTGACCAGGTTCATTGCCTAGTACCAGATCCAGCATGGCCTCTCTAGTCAGCCTGTCCACATACTGTGTCAGGAATTCTTCCTGTACACACCTAACAAATTCTGCTCCATCTAAACCTTTTGCACAAGGGAGTTGCCAATGAATATTAGGGAAGTTGAAATCACCCATGAGAACAACCCTGTTATTTTTGCACCTTTCCAAAATCTGCCTAGTTATCTACTCCTCAGTCCCAGTGGCTATTTTGGGGCCTATAGTTCTGGTCACCTCACTACAGGAAGGATGTGGAAGCCATAGAAAGGGTGCAGAGGAGATTTACAAGGATGCTGCCTGGAATGCGGAGCATGCATTGAGGGAACTCGGCCTTTTCTTCTTGGAGAGATAGAGGATGAGGGGGGACCTGATAGAGGAATATAAGATGACGAGAGGCTTTGATTGGGTAGATAGTCAGAGGCTTTTCCCCAGGGATGAAATGGTGGCCACAAGAGGACATAGGTTTAAGGTGCTGGGGAGTAGGTATAGAGGAGATGTCAGGGGTAATTTTTTTACTCAGAGAGTGGTGAGTGCGTGGAATGGGCTGCCGGCAATGGTGGTGGAGGCGGATACGATAGGGTCTTTTAAGAGACTGTTGGATAGGTACATGGAGCTGAGCAAAATAGAGGGCTATGTGTAAGCCTGGTAATTTCTAGGGTAGGGACATGTTCCGCACAGCTTTGTGGGCTGAAGGGCCTGAATTGTGCTGTAGTTTTTCTATGTTTCTATAGAATGGAGTGATTGTTCCCTTCCTGGTTGCTGACTTCCATCCACACTGACTCAGTAGACAATCCCTCCACAATGTCCTCTGTTCTATGCAAAGAAAATTAATATCAAAGAAAGCAAGAGAACCTACCAGAAGCCTCCACTCACCTTCTCCACCTCATTACACCTAAGCCTCTTTTGCCAAAGCCTCAGCTCCCCACTCTAACACTGTCCACTGTCACAATGACCGCTCTGCTAACCCTATCTTCTTTTTATTGGCAGCTGCTTCCTAATTATTCAATTAGCTAATCAACAAGCCTATCAACTCACCACAGCAACAAGAACAACAACAGGCCTACCTTTTGAAACTGCTTCCTACTCTTGTTCTCGCTCTTGCTCTTGTTCTCGCGGTAGTCACCACGGCAACCTGTGGTGTATCACAGACCTTTACTGCAGGACTTACCTCTCAACCTTCAGAAATCTTCTCCAACTTGATAAAAGATCAGAACCAAATACTGGAACAGGATTAAGGAGGCACAGCAGTTAGGGGCGCCGCCATATTTTCAAAGTTTGTTCAATGCCACCTTAAAGTGGAAGCAAATATTGGTAAGTGAAAAACGTAATGGCACAATGGTGACCTTTGAAAACCAGATGTCACAGTCTTGGCATTAAAGGAGATAAATGAGATGGTGATGCATATCCATAGATCCCTGAAAGTTGCCTCACAGGTGGATAAGGCCGTTAAGAAAGCTTATGGGGTGTTGGCTTTCATAAGTCGAGAGATCGAGTTTAAGAGCTGCGAGGTAATGATGCAGCTCTACAAAACTCTGGTTAGACCAAACGTAGAGTACTGTGTCCAGTTCTGGTCGCCTCATTATAAGAAGGATGTGGAAGTGTTGGAAAGGGTGCAGAGGAGATTTACCAGGATGCTGCCTGGTTTAGAGAGTATGCATTATGAGGAGAGACTAAGGGAGCTAGGGCCTTACTCATTGGAGAGAAGAAGGATGAGGGGAGACATGATAGAGGTGTACAAAAGAGGAATAGATAGAGTGGACAGCCAGTGCCTCTTACCCAGGGCATCAATGCTCAATACAAGAGGCCATGGCTTTAAAGTAATGGGTGGGAATTTCAAGGGAGATATCAGAGGAAGGTTCTTTACCCAGAGAGTGGTTGGGGCATGGAATGCGCTGCCTGGGGTGGTGGTGGAGGCAGGTACATTGGTCAAATTCAAGAGATTGCTAAGTAAGCATATGGAGGAAATAAAATAGAGGGATATGTGGGAGGAAGGGGTTAGATAGTCTTAGGTGAGGTTTAAAGGTCGGCACAACATTGTGGGCCGAAGGGCCTGTATTGTGCTGTACTGTTCTATGTTCTATGTTCTGTTTTCCTCAGAAGGCTAAAGAAATTTGGCATGTCCCTTTTGACACTCACCAACTTTTATTGATGCACCATAGAAAGCATCCAATCTGGATGCATGATGGCTTGGTACGGCAACTGCTCTGCCCAGGACTGCAAGAAACTGCAGAGAGTTGTGGACACAGCCCAGCGCGTCACGGAAACCAGCCTCCCCTCCATGGACTCCATCTATACCTCTTGATGCCTTGGTGAAGCAGCCAGCATAATCAAAGACCCCACCCACCCGGGTCATTCTCCCTTCTCTCCTCTCCCATCAGGCAGAAGATACAGGACCCTGAGGGCACGTACCACCAGGCTCACGGACAGCTTCTATCCCACTGTGATAAGACTATTGAACAGTTCCCTTTTACGATGAGATGGACTCTTGACCTCACAATCTACCTTGTTTGACCTTGCACCTTATTGTCTACCTGCAACACACTTCCCTGTAGCTGTGACACTTTACTCTGTATTCTGTTACTGTTTTTACCCTGTACTACCTCAATGCACTGTGTAATGAATTGATCTGTATGAACAGTATGCGAGACAAGTTTGTCACTGTACCTAGGTACAAGTGACAATAATAAACCAATACCAAATATATGTACAGCAGGTGAATAATTTCAGGCTGAATGTAGCAATTGAAGAGGGAATGTTGTGTGTCTGATGCTGTGTGCCTGTGATGCTGCTGCAAGTTTTTCACTGCACCTGTGCATATGACAATAAACTCGACTTTGAAAGTAGAAAAGAAGTGATGTGAGAAGAAAGAATGGAAATTAACATAAAAGGGAACACAAAACTCTTATACGGGGTGCAAATAACTTTAAGATTTCTTTGTTAGTCACATGTACATCAAAACACACAGTAAAATGCATCTTTTGCATAGAGTGTTCTGGGGGCAGCCTGCAAGTGTTGCCACGCTTCCGGCGCCAACATAGCATGCCCACAACTTCCTAACCTGTACGTCTTTGGAATGTGGGAGGAAACCGGAGCACCCGGAGGAAACCCACGCAGGCATGGGGAAAACATACAAACTCCTTACAGACAGCAGCCGAAATCGAGCCCGGGTCGTTGGCACAATAATGCGTTACGCTAACCACTGCACTACTCAGGTAATAAGGGGATAAAGAAGGTGAGTGCTGGCCAGGACCAGAGGGCACAGTTGGAATACCAAACGAACATGTTGTCTGGATCTTTACTAAGTAGGAGGATGCCACAGGTGTGAAAGAGTAGGGAGTGGAGATAATAAATAGGTTAGTGATTAATGAGGAGGAGATTATGGAAAGTCTCCTGTGTCTTAGGGCCCCACTACTGATCTGTCCACTTTTATCCACCAAGGTCCCATCAGGTGATGTGAATAGGGTAAGTTCAGTCAAGGTCTGGAGATCATTGGAGAGTTTGGGCGCCTTGCCGCAAAATCCAGGTTTGTGTGTAAGCCTGTGGTTGGCCAAAAATGGTTCATACAGTATATTAGGAAGACCAACAGTCCAAACATTGCGACAAGCAAGCTGCTGGAGGAACTCAGCAGGTTGACCAAAGGAATTGTCGATGCATCTGATGCAGGGTTTGAACCGAAAACGTCGACAATTCCTTTCCCCTCCACAGATGCTGCTCCACCCACTGAGTTCCTCGAGCAGATTGTGTGTTGCTCCAGATTCCAGCATCTGCAGTCTCTTGTGTGTCCAAATGTTGGCCTCCTGTGGGATACCAGATGGGTACGATGTCATTGTGTTTAATTTAGTGGAATAACAGTTAAAGGTTGGGACATTGGATCAATGTTTCAATCTCACAATGGGAACTGGGAACTTTAAATTCAGGTAATTAAGTTAATTCTTGAATTACTAAAAAAAAGCTGGTCTCTGTAACAATGACCATAAAACCAGCAGATTTTTGTAAAAACAACCTGGCTCACCCAGGGAAGAGTCTGATGTCAGAATCAGAATCAGGTTTATTATCACCGACATGTGCCGTGAAATGTGTTGTTTTGCGGCAGCAGTACAGTGCAACACATAAAGACATAGAAATTACTATAAGTTACAAAAATAAATAAATAGTGGTAGTAGTAAATAATGAGGTAGTGTTCATGGGTTGATGGACCGTTCAGAAATCTGATGACGGAGGGGAAGAAGCTGTTCCTGAAAAGTTTAGTGTGGGTCTTCAGGCTCCTGTACCTCCTCCCCGATGGTAGTAACGAGAAGAGGGCATGTCCCGGATGGTGAGGGTCATTCATGGTGGATGCTGCCTTTTAACATGACTGATCTTTTATCTCAGTGCCACTTTTCTGCACTAACTCCTTGTCCCTTGATTCCCTCGATAACTAAAAATCTCTGAAGTGTCCACTGGGGTGACAGAGCGGTGCAGCTAGTAGAGCCACTGCCTCACAGCTCCAGCAGCCCCGGTTAATTCCTGACCCCCGATGCTGTCTGCGTGGAGTTTGCACGTTCTCCCAGGTGCTCCAGTTTCCACCACATCTCAAAGATATCGCAAACCGTATGATGGATGCCGCCACCTTGAGGCACCGCCTCTAGAAGATGTCCTCGATGGAGAGAAGGGTTGTGCCCTTGATGGTGCTGGCTGAGTCTACAGCTCTCTGCAGCCTCTTTTGATCCTGTGCATTGGAGCCTCCATACCAGGTAGTGATGCAACCAGTCAGAATGCTCTGCACTGTACACCTGTAGAAATTTGCAAGAGTCTTTGGTGACATACCAAATCTCCTCAAACTCCTGGTGAAGTAGAGCCGCTAGCATGCCTTCTTCGTGATTGCATGAATTTGTTGGGCCCAAGATAGATCCTCTGAGGTGTTGACACCCAGGAACTTGAAGCTGCTCACCCTTTCCATTGCTGACCCCTCAATGAGGGCTGGTGTGTGTTCTCCTGTCTTCCCCTTCCTGAAGTCCACAATCAACTCCTTGGTCTTGCTGATGTTGTGTGCAAGGTTGTTGTTGCGACACCACTCAACCAGCCGATCTATATCGCTCTTGTACGCCTCCTCATCGCCATCTGAGATTCTGCCAACAACAGTGGCATCATCGGTGTATTTATAGATGGCGTTTGAGCTGTGCTTAGCCACACAGTCATGAGTGTAGCGAGAATAGAACAGCAGGCTAAACACGCACGTGTCCATATATAACTCCAGACCCACCAATATTAACTGCCTCCTCCATAATGGAAAAATTGGAGATGGACAATAAGAACATAAGCAATAGGAGCAGGAGTCGGCCATCTGGCCCATCAAACCTGCTCCGTCATTCAATAAGGTCATGGCTGATCTGGCCGTGGACTCAGATCCACCTACCTGCCTTTTCCCCGTAACCCTTAATTCCCATACTATGCAAAAATCTGGCTAACTGTGTCTTAAATAGATATAATGAGGTAGCCTCCACTGCTTCCCTGGGCAGAGAATTCCACAGATTCACTACTCTCTGGGAAAAACAGTTTCTGCTTATCTCCGTCCTAAATCTATTCCCCCGAATCTTGAGACTATGTCCCCTAGTTCTAGTCTCATCTACCAGTGGAAACAACTTTCTTGACTCTATCTTATCTATCCCTTTCATAATTATCTATGTTTCTTTAAGATCCCCTCATATTCTTCTGAATTTCAGCGAATCTCGTCCCAGGCAACTCAACCTCCCCTCATAGACTGACCCTCTCATCTCCAGAATCAACCTGGTGAACCTCCTCTGCACTGCCTCCAAAGCCAATAGGTCTTTCCTCAAGTAAGGAGACCAGAACTGCACACAGTTCTCCAGGTGTGGCCTCACCAGTACCCTGTACAGTTGCAGCATAACCTCTCAGCTCTTAAATTCAATCCCTTTAGCAATGAAGGCCAACATTCCATTTGCCTCATTGATAACCTGTTGCACCTGCAAACCAACCTTTTGCGATTCGTGCACAAGCACTCCCAAGTCCCTCTGCACAACAGCATGCTGCAATCTTTCATCATTTAAATAATAATCTGATCTTCTATTTTTCCTTCCAAAGTGGATGACCTTGAACTTACCAACATTGTACTCCATCTGCCAGACCCTTGTCCACTCACTTAACCTATCTATATCTCTCTGCAGACTCTCCGCATCCTCTGCACAATTTGCTTTTCCACTGAATTTAGTGTCATCCGCAAACTTAGACACACTAGGTCCCCTCTTCCAAATCGTTTATGTATATTGTGAAGAGTTGCAGGCCCAGCTCCGACCCCTGCAGCACCCTGCTCACCACTGATTGCCAACCAGAGAAACACCCATTTGTCCCAACTCTTTGCCTTCTACTGGTCATCCAATCCTCCATCCATGCTAATATATTACCCCCAACTCCATGCATCCTTATTTTATGTATGTCTTTTATGCGGCACCTTATCAAACGTCTTCTGGAAATCCAAGTATACAACATCCACCTGTTCCCCTCTGTTCACTGTGCTCATTATATCCTCAAAGAACTCCAATAAGTTTGTCAAACAGGACCTGCCCTTCCTGAATCCATGCTATGTCTGCCTGATGGAACCACTTCTATCCAGAAATCTCTCTATTTCTTCCTTTATGATAGCTTCAGGCATTTTCCCGACTACAGATGTTAAGCTGACTGGCCTATAATTACCTGCCTTTTGCATCCATCCCTTTTCAAACAGTGGCATGGCGTTTGCTGTTGTCCAATCTGCCGGGAACGGCACAGAGTCCAGAGAATTTTGGTAAATTATCACAAACGTCTCTACTATAACTTCCGCCATTTCTTTCAGTACCCTGGGATGCATCGCATCAGGACCAGGGGACGTGACTACCTTTAGACCCACTAGTTTGTTCATCACTACCTCTTTAGTGACAGCGATTGTATCGAGGTCCTCACCTCCCATCACATCCGTAACATCTCTCTTTGGCACGTTAGACGTGTCCTCCACCGTGAAGACCGACACAAAATAGTCGTTAAAGCCTCGACCATTTTCCACATTACCCAATATTAATTCCTCCTTCTCATTTTCCAAGGGACCTACATTCACTTTAGCCACCCTTTTCCGCTTTATATAATTATTAAAACTTTTACTATCTGTTTTTATATTTTTTGCTAGTTTCATAATCTATCTTCCCTTTCCTTGTTGCTTGCCTAGTGGTTCTTTGTTGTTTTCTAAAGTTTTCCCAACCTTCCAGTTTCCCAGTACTCTTGGCGACTTTGTATGCATGAGCTTTTAGCTTGATGCCTTCTTTTATTTCCTTTGTTATCCAAGGCTGGCTCTCCCCACCCTTACTGTCTTTGCTTTTAACTGGAACATACTTTTGTTGAGCACCGTGAAAAATCTCTTTGAAAGTCTTCCACTGTTCCTCAACTGTCCCACCATATAGGTGGTGTTCACAGTCTATGCAAGCCAACCCCTTCCTCATCCCATTGTAGTCTCCCTTGTTTAGGCATAATACACTGGTTTTAGATCGAACTATTACACGCTCCATTTGTATGAGAAATTCAATCATACTATGATTACTCTTTCCAAGAGGATCCCCAACTACAAGATCGTTATTTTTACCTGTCTCGTTGCACAGGACCAGATCTAAGATAGTACTTTCCCTTGTAGGTTCACTAACATGCTGTTCAAGAAAGCTATCACAGATGCATTCTATGAAGTCCTCCTCAAGACTGCCTCAACTAACTGACTCACTCAATCTATGTGGAAGTTAAAGTCCCCCAAGACAACTGCTGTTCCATTCTTACAGGAATCAAATATTTCTTGGTTTATTGCCTGTGCTACTGTAATGTTGTTATTCGGTGGCCTATAGACAACTCCCACCAGTGATTTTTTTCCCTTTACTATTCCTAATTTCTACCCAGATGGACTCAACATTCTGCTCCCTAGCTCTTATATCATCTCTGATCTCATTCTTAATTAAGAGCGCTACCACACCTCCCTTACCTTGCTGCCTATCCTTCCACATCACCTAATAGCCTTGGATATTTAATTCCCACTCATCTCCACCCTGCAACCACATTTCTCTAATGGCCACTAAATCAGAAATGCTGGTGCTTCATTTCATCCCTGTCAATAAATTTGTTTTCGTCAGCCCAATAAAGCATCCATGCCACTACTCTATTTTCTGTCATTTAAAGCTCTCTGCTACGCACATCTTCATGGCATTTAATGCAATGTGCCTTAATGTCATTGACAGCTGATATTATATTGTGCCTATTGAAAAATAATATGCAATTTATTTTAAAGACTCCATTAAATTCAGAAGGCATTGATATGCCTTCTACAAATTTAGCCACTGTTTTATTAATCCGCTTTACCATGTGTTAACCTTCTGTTGCATCAGGGATCCTCAAGTTTGGCCTGTTATTTTTGCAGCTACTTCCCTTCTTCACATTGTTATATTGGCACTTCTCCAGTTTCAGTACAACTTCCCTGACAGGCTGTTGAGAGATAGTGCTGTGGTCTTCTACAACTTACCTACTGATCCTGTTTATGGATGGATATACTATCAGGGCTCAGTGACTTGTCTGCTTTGACTTTTGTCAGTATTTCTGGTGTATTCCAAAGTCCACCCAAATGAAATGTGTCACTGCCACTTCCCCTACTTCCAGTCGATAAAAGTTGCTCCCGTAACCTCTCTTCCATTCCTTCAACCTTCCCAGTGCTTTACTTTTCCCATCTTTAATTGGTCCTGATCAAGTTGCAGGGAGTTGTGAACGTACCCAAATCCATCACGCAAACCAAACTCCCTTCCATCGGAGACACAGGAGACTGCAGATGCTGGAATCTGGAGAAACACACAAAACGCTGGAAGAACTCAGTGGGTCAGGTGGCATCTATGGAGGGAAATGGGCAGCTGAGGTTTCAGATCAAGACCCTCCATCTGGACTCGGAATCAGTCCAGATAAACATTGACTGTCCATTTCCCCCCACAGATGCTGCCTGACCCGCTGAGTTCCTCCATCACTTTGCATGTTGCTGCCCTCCATTTACTGCATCTACACTTTCTGCTGCCTCGGGAAAGCCATGAACATAATCAAGGACCCCTCCCACCCTGGTCATTCTCTCTTCTCCCGTCTCCCATGGTGCAGAAGATACAAAAGCCTGAAAGCACGTATCACCGGACTCAAGGACAGCTTCTATCCTGCTATTATTGAGCGAACCTCTTATATGCTAAAAGATTAACTTGACTCCATGAACCATGAACACTACCTCATTATTCCTTTCTTTGCATTATTTATTTTGTAATTTATTGGAATTTTATGTCTTTGGAATTTTATGTACTGCTGCCACAAAGCAACACATTTCATGTCATTTAAATTAGAGATAATAAATCTGATTCTGATAACTTTTCATCTTTCAATCTACCTCGTCATGGCCATTACACTTTCTCTGTCTACCTGCACTGCACTTTCTCTGTAACTGCAACCTGTTTTTCCTTTTTGTACTACCTTGATGTACTTATGTATGGAATGATCTGCATGGATGGCACGCAAGCAAAAACTTTTCACTGTATTTCAGTACATGTGATAATAATAAACCAATTCCAATTCCAGTTCTTTTAAATGTGGCATGCTTATAAAAGCATGCTACCATTTCCCTATTAGTCTATATTCCCTGTCAATCTGTCAAACCCAGTAACAGGCTAGCTCTGTTGTAGTACCCCTTGACTGGTATCTCATTACTGGAATGTCTGCCTTTCTAATTGGTATTGGTATTGGTTTATTATTGTCACTTGTACCGAGGTACAGTGAAAAACTTGTCTTGCTTACCGATCGTACAGGTCAATTCATTACACAGTAGATTGAGGTATTAAAGGGAAAAGACAATAACAGAATACAGAGTAAAGTGTCACAGCCACAAGGAAGTGCATTGCAGGTAGACAATAAGGTGCAAGGTCATTAGGTAGATTGTGAGGTCAAGAGTCCCATCTCATCATATAAGGGAACCATTCAATAGTCTTATCACTGTGGGATAGAAGCTGTCCTTGAGCCTGGTGGTAAGTACCCTCAGGCTTCTGTATCTTCTGCCTGATCGGAGAGGAGAGCAGAGAAGAGAGAATGACCCGGGTGGGTGGGGGTCTTTGATTATGCTGACTATATGGGAACCATGCGAGTTTAGCAAGCTAAGGAAACATTTGGAGAGCAGGATCTCAAAGGTTGTAATCTCTGGATTGTTTCCAGTATCATGAGAAAGTGAGTCTAGGTAGAGAAGGATAGGTCAGATGAATGTGTGGTTGAAGGGATGGTGCAGGAGGACAGGCTTTAGGTTCCTGGATCATTGGGACCATTTTTGGGGAAGGGACCTGTACAAGCAGGGCAGGTTGCACCTTAACCAGGGTGGAGCCAACATCCTTGCTGGGAATGTCTCCATCCTTGTTGGGAGGCTTGCTAGTGCCATTGGGGGAGGTTTTAAACAGGAGAAGGGAGCTCAGGGTGGTTGTTCAGCTGGAGAGGTACAATCACCTAAGGGAGAAAAACTTAGTGTCTAGTAGGCAAAACAAATGAATAGAGTCATAGGGTTACACAGCGCAAAAACAGACCCTTTGGCCCAACACTTCCATGCCGACCAAATTGCCGAACTCAGCGAGTCTCATTGCTTCACCAGCTGCAGCTGAACACAGCTATCATCAGCTAATTCCTCTTCTTCTGGGCTGGCAATGGTCCATTGCTGAAGCAGCTGAAGACGGTCAGACCGAGGATACTCCCAGGTTGATCACACTTTGTATAAGCAACCTTCTGTAATCAATTGTAAATTTCTCTCTCTCCCTTCACCTTTGCTTTCTTCTGAAATCAATGAAATATTCCAGATCCTTTTCTTTGTTCACTTTTTAGACAAAACTGAAAAGTCCAAAGTCTTCCAGATTCGTTTGAGGAATATTTGACCACATTAATGAGATTTTGCAATGAGGTGGGATACTCCTGGGGGAAAGCACTAATTAATCAGATCCTAATGAAAATGCTGCTAAGTAGCACAGATATAGAAAAATTTACATTTTACAAAGAAGCACTTAAAAAAAAGGACTTCCTTTTTTGTATTGGCTATATTTGACCACAAAGTTTTTTGCAGTTTCTGTTATGACACCTCTAAAAACTGACTAATGCATTTCTAGGTATTTCATTCAAGAAAATATGCAGAAAGGAATGTTACTTTTGGTAGAGATCCAGTAATGCCTCCACTTTACTGTAACTACACCCCTCCGAAAAATCCCATTCATAAACTGAAGGATCAGCCAATCTGTACCATAACACATGGTGGTATCTTCTCCAGAGTAAAATGTCATATAATCTTGCTCAAGACTCCCTTGTCCATGTTTTGCCTCCTGTCAGAACCTGTACACGTATCACTCCTATTCTTTCAGACGCACAGTAGCCTGTGATCCAACAAAGGCTTAATTTGGAAAGTTGTTCACATCACTTCGTGGGCATACTTTTACCAACTATCATCTGCTCCAGCCCACAGATCTCTGCAATCCTCTAATTCTGATTTTTTGTGCATCCCTGATATACCATCACTTCGTCAGAGAGAGAGAGAGAGATACCATGAAAATAGACCCTTCAGCCCACAGAGTCTGTGCCAACCATCAACCACCTGCTTTCACTAATCCTATATTAATTCCACTTTTTATTCTCCGTACATTCTCATCAACTCAGATTTTACCACTCACACACTAGGGTCAACTTACAGCATCCAATTAACCTGCCAGCCTGCACAACCTTGGGACGTGGGAGGAAACTGGAGCATCCAGTGGAAACCCACGCCACCACAGGGAGGACGTGCAAACTCCACACAGACAGTGCACGCGCAGCACCGCTCTGTGAATCAAGCAGCATCTGTGGGAGGGAAGGAAGTGTCGACGTTCCAGGTTGAAACCCTGCATCAGGACTCACCTCTTATATCATGTGCCTCAACTAGTCAAAGACATCGAGGTCAACGACACACTTTTGCCTTCTCGAAACTTGTTGGTCTTCTAGCCAGTGCAAAGGCATTGTGGAGATGAACTGCAATGTAAGTTCTTGCTGCCACTGGACACTGAGGGGTGGTTAACAGCCTGTCAAACACTCAGTGCATATCGTGTTCAAAGAGGCCACATGAGTGACATTGGTGCTTTGTATACAGAATGCTTTGACTTTATGACACTGTGAATGCAAAAGGAAGACTTGTTATGATTAGATTGTATGTTCTGTATATATTTTTACAAATAAATGTTATTTTTGAAATAAACCAATCAGGGAAAATGTCCTGTCTGTCACTGAGGCAGTCCGAAAGAGATTTACTGGGCCAGTTCCTGGCATTCGAGGGTTTGTCCTCTCAGGAACAGCTAAAGAAATTAGATTATATTGTTTAGAAGACTGAGTGGTGAACTTATTGAAACATATTAGATCCTGAGGGGGCGTGCAGGTAAATGAGAGAAGTTTGACTTGAGGGGACATTGGTAAATTGATTTATTATTGTCACATGTACCAAGGTACAGTGAAAAACTTGTTTTGCATGCCGTCCATACAGATCATTTCATTACACAGTGCATTGAGGTTGCATAAAGGAAAACAATAACAGAGTGCAGATTAAAGTGTTATAGTTACAGAGAAAGTGCAGCGCAGGCAGACCATCAGGTGCAAGGCCATAACGAGGTGGGAGGTGGTTATTCCAAACTGAGATGTGTAGGAACACGGTCTCACAGAAGGTGGTGAATCTCTGGAATTCTCTACCCTCTAGAGATGTAGAGGCTGGATCATTGGGCGTATTTAAAGAGGAAAAAGATATTGTTTTGAAAAATCAGGGAATTGAGGGCCATGGGGAAGTGGCACAGAAGAGGATATGAGGCATTGGCCAGGTCAGCCCTGCTCATATTGAATGGCAGGGCAGGATAGAGGGGCCGAGTGGCCGACTCCTGCTCCTATTTTCTTATTTTGTTTCTGCTTAACCACCTCATTGCTGTCTCCAGCCATCTTTAAGGATCAACAGATTCCTTCCGTCCCTTCATTCCACTCTGTATTAATGGTGGGGGCAGGCACGGTAGTGTAGCGGTTAGCATAACGCTTTACAGCGCCAGCGACCCGGGTTCAATTCCCGCCGCTGTCTGTGAGGAGTTTGTACGTTCTCACCGTGTCTGTGTGGGTTTCCTCTGGGTGCTCCGGTTTCCTCCCACATTCCAAAGACGTACAGGTTAGGAAGTTGTGGGCATGCTATGTTGGCACCAGAAGCGTGGCGACATTTGCGGGCTGCCCCCAGAATACTCAATGCAAAAGGCGCATTTCACTGTGTGTTTCGATGTACATGTGACTAATAACAATATCTTATCAGAGTAAATCTCCCAGGATAGAACATAGCACAGGCCTTTCAGCCCATCATGTCTGTGCCAACCAAGCATCCAATCTAAATTAATCCCATCTGCCTGCACAGTGTCTATATCCCTCTATTGCCTGCCTGCTTGTGTGCCTGTCTAAATGCCTCTTAAACATTGCTACTGTATCTGCTGGTTGATACAGAAAAAACAGAAGTGAGAGTTCCCTAAAGTTAGAGGAATTAATATTGAGTTCAAAAGCAATGTATGCAGATGGAAGATGAGGTGTTGGTCATCAAGACTGTGTGGGCCTCATTGTAACAGTGAGGGAGGCAGTGCTGCAAAATTCTTCCTGGAGTAGAAGAGGTAGCAAAGAGAACTCATAGAATAACAAAAGTTATAGAGTTGTACAGCATGGAAAAAGGTCCTTTGGCCCAACTCGTTTAGAACAGAAAGCTCAGTCACCCTGGGATTTTCTTCCTGAGTAGGTTGTTTCCACAGTTACAGAGTCTGGTGCACAGACACCTGCAAGTGGGCTAGTGGCTGCCTGACGTCCAGGTCTCGGAGAGATTTACTTGGCAGGAAGACAGAAAAGGTTGGAACTGGTCAGCAGGTCAGTCAGCATCTGGGGAAAGAGAAACAGGGTGAACTCATCCATGCCGTCCAAGGTGTCCTGAGCTAGCCCCATTTGGCCCATCTTCCATCTCCCTCTTAACCCTTTTGTTCCATGTTCCAGTTGTAATTGTACCCATCTTTACCACTTCCTCTGGCAGCTCGTTCTACACACCCACCACCATTTGTGTGAAAAATTTGCCTCTCAGGTCTCTTTTAAACATTTTGGTCTCACCGTAAACCTATGCTCCCTAATTTTAGACTTCCCTACCCCAGGATGAACACTGTGACCATCCACCTTATCTACTCTCCTCCTGCTCTCATAAACCTCCGTCAGGTCACCCCTCAGCTCCTTCGCTGCAGGGAAAACAGTCCCAGCCTATCCAGCCTCTCCTTATAACTCAAGCCCTCCAGTCCCGGCAACATCCTTGTGAATCTTTTCTGCGCCCTCTCTGGCTTAATCACATCCTTCCTGTAACTCGGTGACCAGAACTGCACACAAATATGGTAGGTCAAATATGTTGGCGGAATATGGTATTAATGGTAGGACTCTTGGCAGTGTGGAGGATCAGAGGGATCTTGGGGTCCGAGTCCGTAGGACACTCAAAGCGGCTGTGCAGGTTGACTCTGTGGTTAAGAAGGCATATGGTGTATTGTCCTTCATCAATCGGGGAATTGAATTTAGGAGCCGAGAGGTATTGTTGAAGCTATATAGGTCCCTGGTCAGACCCCACTTGGAGTACTGTGCTCAGTTCTGGTCGCCTCACTACAGGAAAGATGTGGAAGCCATAGAGAGGATGCAGAGGAGATTTACAAGGATGCTGCCCGGAATGTGGAGCATGCCTTATGAAAGCAGGTTGAGGGAACTCGGCCTTTTCTCCTTGGAGAGACAGATGATGAGGGGGGAGCTGATAGAGGTGTATAAGATGATGAGAGGTATTGATAGGGTAGATAGCCAGAGGCTTTTCCCCAGGGCTGAATTGGTGGCCACAGGTTTCTGGAGAGTAGATATAGAGGAGATGTCAGGGGTAAGTTTTTTTTACTCAGAGAGTGGTGAGTGCATGGAATGGGCTGCCAGAAACGGTGGTGGAGGCTGATACGATAGGGTCTTTCAAGAGACTGTTAGATAGGTAAATGGAGCTGAGTAAAATAGAGGGCTATGGGTAAGCCTAGTAATTTCTAGGGTAGGGACATGTTCGGCACAGCTTTGTGGGCCGAAGGGCCTGAATTGTGCTGTAATTGTTCTATGTTCTGTGTTCTTATATTCCCGGTGCAGTCCCATCAATGCCTTGTGAAGTCCCAACTCTTGTGCTCAGTGCCCTGATTTGGGACCATTCTGCCTGTGCAGATGAGAAATGGAATGATTCCAAGGCGAACTGCCTTCTTGAACCACTGAGGTCATTCTGGTGAACCTGCCCCCACAATACTGTTGGGTGCCCAAGTCCCAGGATTTAGACCCTATGATAATGAAATTCTGACATTACATCTCCAACTTATTTTGTTAGTTCACACTTTTTAGAAGAGGAAGCTCAGTCACCATGGGATTTCCTACCTGAGCAAGTTCTTTTCAAGTGGGCTAGTTGTTGCCTGACGTCCAGGTCTCGGAGAGATTTACTTGGCAGGAAGACTGAAAAGGTTGGAACTAGTCAGCAGGTCAGGCAGCATCTGGGGAGAGAGAACGAGTGTGGACATCCTTCGTCAGACTGATACACCACCACAGTGGCTGTACTTCAAGAACACTTCATCGGTTGTAAAGCACCTGGGGATATCGTGAAAGGGGTGTGAAAAATCCCATGCAAATGCAAATCATCCTTTCTCCTCTCATACCCTGTCTGATTTTAGAGTCGTTGAGTTATACAGCACAGAAACAGGCTCTTCGGCCCAACTCGGCCATGCTGACCAATGTGTCCAGAGCTTGTCCCATTTGCCTGCATTTGGCTCATCTCCCTCTAAACCTTTCCTATCCATGAACCTGTCTAAATGTCTTCTAAATGCTGTAATTTTACCCACCTCTACCACTTACTCTGGCAGATCACTCCAGATACCCACCACCCTCTGTGTGAAAAATTTGCCCCTCAGGTTCGCTTTAAATCTTGCCCCCTCATGATGTCAATCCATCTTTTCTATGCCCCCTCATGATTTTATAAACCTCTGTAAAGTCACCCCTCACCCTTTTTCACACGAGGGACACAGCCCCAGCCTATCCAGTCTCCCCTTATCACTCAAGCCCTCCAGTCCAGGCAACATCCTTGTGAATCTTTTATCTACCCAATTTAGCATAATCTATCCGGAGACTCACGTGAAGTGGGGTAAAGGTTGGAGCGGAGGATTTGGTGGAGCTGGTAAACTGAGAAATTTGGTTGACCCATTGGGAGTTTCCTGGTAAGATTTGATTCGACACTGCAATCATGTGGTTTCCTGACCTAGCCTGCACCAGGGGGTATGTTAAAGAAGTCAGTCCATCACCTTAACTACCAACAAACTCACCTAGTTGAAAATACATCAGGACATCAGCTCGGTTCAAAGCTGATGGGAAAGTAGTGCTGCCTATTTTCTCCAACATGAAAGATAGTTTTGGGCTTTGGCAGGGTGCATACATACAGGATGGAGCCATTTGGCCCTTTTGAGAATGATTGCCCTTCCACAGATCACAACCGATCTGTATGTCAACTCCTTCTATGTCTTGGGACAGGTTGGAACGTTATGTGGCAATTGTACAAGATGTTGGTGAGGCTGAACTTGGAGTATTGTGTACAGTTTTGGTCACCCTATTATAGGAAAGACGTCAGTCAGCTAGAAGGAGTGCAAAGAAGAATGTTGCCAGGACATGAGGGTTTGGGTTAAAGAGGGAGGTTGCGCAGGCTTGGACTTTATTCCTTAGAGAGTAGGAGATTGAGGGGTGATTTTATAGAGGTGAAAAATCATGAGGTGCATAGATAGGGTGAATGCACACAGTCGCTTTCTCAGGGAAAGGCAAAAAAAAACTCGAGAGCATAGGTTTAAGGTGAGAGGGGAAAGATTTTAAAAAGACCCGATGGGCAAATTCTTCACTCAGAGGGTGGTGCATATGTGGAACGAGCTGCCAGAGGAAGTGGTTGAGGCAGGTACAATAACAACATTTAAAAGACACTTGAACAGGAACATGGATAGAAAAGGCTTAGAGGGATATGGGCCAAATGCAGGCAAATGGGACTGGCTTACATGGGCCACTTGGTCATCATAGATGAGTTAGACTGAAGGGCCTGTTTCCATGATGTAATACTCTATGACGCTATGACACGGCCTGCCCAATGGAGTTGACTGAGTGTAACTTAGGCCTCGGTGTTAGGGATATAGACCTGGGAGAGGACAATGATATTGGTTCATTTTAATCTTCCACAAGCCTAGTTTGTGCAACCTGCCCTCATGATTTAAGAATTTTAGCCCAGTGGTTATTAGGGCAAACATACATTTAAAATCCAGACTTTCTTGGAAACCACAGTTAAAGCTCGAAAGGTTGGAAATTCTCAGCAGGTCGGTAACAGCTGCAGAGAGAGAACGTCTTGGGTTGATGACCTTTCTGGCGAACCCATGTCAGATCACTGTGGAGGGTTTGGGTAACGCAACTGAGGAGGAGGAGCTCATTATTGTATCATTCATTGATTCATTGAAAAGTCCTCCTTGTCATTGGGAACGTAGATCAAGATAATTTCATGACTCGGTTTACAGAGAAGCGATCTGTAGCTGGTTACAGAGAAATTGTATGTTAATTGAAAGATTTCCATCGAATATCAGAACAAAAATCCACAAGTCCTTCAAGTGCAATGTCAATGTATTTGGAGAAGCGTCTCTTGGTTTCGATCTTACTGTAAATCCAAAGATGTGTGCATCCTGTTCTGTGGGGTTGACAGGGAGGCATGTGACCACTTCATGCCCATCTGTGTAGCTCAGCACTTGAGAGTGATAAGCCACAGTTTGCCAAGACCAATCCATTCTGAAACAGCAGCTTCAAATTTCCTCCCACCTGCAGTGAAATGAGCCTCCTGCATCTGAAAGGCACTGGGACCACTGACTGAAAAGCTTCATGTATCCAATGAAAGGGAATCAGGGAACTGACCCCCTTTCTTGGAATTGGAATCGGTTATTATTGTCACGTGCACTAAGATGCAGTAAAAATCAGAATCAGAATCAGATTTATTATCACTGACTTATCTGACGTAAAATGTGTTGTTTTGCAGCAGCAGTACAGTGCAAAGACATAAAAATTACTATAAATTACAAAAATAAATAAAGTGCGAAAAAAAAGGAATAACGAGGTAGTGCTCGTGGGTTCATGGACCGTTTGGAAATCTGATGGCGGAGGGGAAGAAGCTGTTTCTGAATCATTGAGTGTGGGTCTTCAGGTTCCTGTACCTCCTCCCCAATGGTAGTAACGAGAAGAGGGTATGTCCTGGATGGTGAGGGTCCTTAGTGATGGATGCAGCCTTCTTGAGGCACCGCCTCTTGAAGGTATCTTCGATGGTGGGGAGGGTTGTACCCGTGATGGAGCTGGCTGAGTCTACAACCCTCTTGCAATCCTGTGCATTGAAGCCTTCATACCAGGCTGTGATGCAACCAGTCAGAATGCTCTGCACTGTACATCTGTAGAAATTTGCAAGAGTCTTTGGTGACATACCGAATCTCCTCAAACTCCTAACAAAGCAGAGCCACTGGCGTGCCTTCTTTGTGATTGCATCAATGTGTTGGGCAAAGGATAGATCCTCTGAGATGTTGATGCCCAGGAACTTAAAACTGCTCACCGTTTCCATTGCTGACCCCTCAATGAGGAATGGTGTGTGTTCTCCTGACTTCCCCTTCCTGAAGTCCACACTCAATTCCTTGGTCTTGCAGACATTGAGTGCGAGGTTGTTGTTGTGACACCACTCAACCAGCTGATCTATCTCACTCCTGTATGCCCTCTCATCACCATCTGAGATTCTGCCAACAACAGTGGTGTCATCGGCGAACTTATAAGATAAGATATCTTTATTAGTCACATGTACATCGAAACACACAGTGAAATGCATCTTTTTTGCATAGAGTGTTCTGGGGGCAGCCCACAAGTGTCACCACTCTTCCGGTGCCAACATAGCATGCCCACAACTTCCTAACTCGTACGTCTTTGGAATGTGGGAGGAAACCGGAGCACCCGGAGGAAATCCACGCAGACACGGGGAGAACGTACAAACTCCTTACAGACAGCAGCAGGAATTGAACCTGGGTCGCTGGCGCTGTAACAGCGTTACGCTAACCGCTACACTACCGTGCCTGCCCGTTTGGTTATAGAAAAACTTTTGTTTCCATGCCATCCATACAGATCATGCCATACCTAAGTACATCGAGGTAGTGAAAAGTAAACAGAATGCAGAATAAAGTGTAGCAGCTGCAGAGAAAGTGCAGTGCAGGTAAACAAAGTGCAAGGGCCATGATGAGGTAGATTGGGAGATCGAGGGTTCATCTTTTAGCCTATGAAAGGTCCATTCAAGAGTCTGACAACAGTGGAACAGAAGCTGTCCTTGAGCCTGGTGGTACATGCTTTCAAGCTTTTGTATCTTTTGCCCAACGGGAGACGGGAGAAGAGAGAATGTCTGGGGTGGGAGGGGCCCTTGATTATGTTGGCTGCTTTCTCGAGGCAGCAGGAAGTGTGGATGGAGTCAATGGAGGGGAGGCTGGTTTGCGTGATGGACTGGGCTGTGTTCACAACTTATAGAGTCATAGAGCTATACATCATGGAAACAAGCTCTTTGGCCCAACCGTTTCATGCCAACCAAGTTGCCTCATCCAAGTTAGTCTCATTTGCCAGCGTTTGGCCCATAACCTTCTAAACCTTTCCAATCCATGTACCTATCCAACTGTCTTTTAAAAGTTGTTATTGTACCTGCCTCAACAACTTCTGCCAACTCATTTCACATACATACCACCTTTCATGTAAAAATTTGCCCCTCAAGTTCCTATTAAATCTTTCCCCTCTCACCTTAAACTGACACCCTCTAGTTCTTGATCCCCCAACCCTGGGAAAAAGACTTGAGTGCATTCACCCTATCTATGCCCCTCATTATTTTATACAACTCTATAAATTCACCTCTCAGTCTCTGACGCTCCAAGGAATGAAGTCCTAACTTGTCCAACTCTCTGCAGTTTCTTATGGTCTCAGGTGGAGCAGTTGCCATATCAAAGCTGTGATACAAGAATTGTTTCAAATTCCCAGTTTTGAATTGGGAACCAAAGATTGCTGGCAAGGCCAGTATATACAACCCCATCCCTAATCACCCTTAATGAACCACTGACTTGAGCAGCAGTAAGTGAAGGTACTCCTGCACTGTTGTTGGGTAGGGAGTTCCAGGGTTTAGACCCAGTAATGATGAAACAGCATAGTGATGCAGCAGTTCCAGTAACCTAGGTTTGATCTGACCTTGGGTGATATTTGTGCACTTTGAAGGCTCTCGCAGTGACCATGTGGGTTTCCCCACCAATACCCGAGTTTCCACCCACATGCCAAAGGACGTGCTGCAAGGTTGAATGGTTACTGTAAGTTTCCTCTGGTGTAAGTCAGTGACAGAATAATGGGAGCACTGGGAGTTTATGGACATGTGAGAGAGAGTAGGTGGCGGGCTAATGAGGGGGAATGGGATTAATGGAAATTCTCTGGGAGCTGGCATAAACCTAATGGGCCAAGTGGCCTCCTTCAACGTCATATGGAAGAAATGGTGATAGGGAACATGGAGAGGAACCTGGAGGTGATCCCATGGGTCTGTTGCCCTTTACCTTCTTGATGGTGGAGGCCACAGGTTTGGAGCTGGCGTTGGGGTAGTCTTGATGTAGCCCAAAGTCTTTGGGCATGGATTCACGTAGCATGGAAACAGACTCTTTGGCCCACTGTATCCGTGCTGACCAGCGACCACCCATTTACACAATCGTACATTAATCCCATTTTTTAAAATTTTCCCCACACTCCCATCAACTACCCCCCAGATTCTGTCACCCACCCACACACTAGGGGCAATTTACAGTGGCCAGTTAACCTACCAACCTTGAACTTCTTGAATGGAGGCTAATGCACCATTCTCCTGCCTTGTGCTTTGTGGATGGAATGACCATCTTTGATGTGTCAGAAAAATTTTAGAGCGTCAGAACGTGAGAATACTCTGCCTCTGGCTTGGTACTGTAATTATATAGATAGAATCAAGTTTCCAGTCAGTGGTTAGCCCAGACTGTTGATGGGGGATAGAAATGGTAATGTCATTGAACGTCATACTTAAGAGAACAACTGAGTTACACAACTGATAATGATTTCAATGATGAATTTTGTTTTCAGTTGTTTTGCATTCTCACTCAGGATGTGAGCAATGTTGGACAGACCACCCATCACTCATCTCTTGTTGGGACAGTTGGGAGGTTTCAAAGAACTGCAGCATTCCACGTGGACTGAATTCTTGCTTTTAGTGGGGCCTTTTCAGAGAGCAATGAAGGGTCCGAACTGGGTAATCATAATGGTTTCTACTGTGTCTGTGTTTTGTTTCAAACTGCTGCAAAGTATTGGTTATTAGACACGGAACATAGAATAGTACAGCACAGGAACAGGCCCTTCGGCCCACAGTGTTGTGCTGAACCAATTAAGCGAATGACACCAAATGCAACAAACAATCTGCTGGAGGAACTCAGCAGTTCAAGCAGCATCAGTGGGAGGAAAGGAATTGTCGACACTTCAGGTTGAAACCCTGCATTGTGAGTCCTGATGCAGGACAACTCCTTTCCTCCTACAGATACTGTTTGACTCGCTGAATTCTTCCAGCAGATTGTTTGTTGCATTCTGTGTCATCAGCTGAATTAGATCGGCAGATTGGGTGTTGCTCCATATTCCAGCATCTGCAGTCTCTTGTGTCTCTCGTGACACCTAATCAATTCTGCCTGCACACCGTCCATATCCCTCCAATTTCTGCATATTCCTGTGTCTAACTAAGAGCCTTTTAAATGCCTCTATCATGTCTGCTTCCGCCACCACCCTTGGCAGCACGTTCCAGACATTCACCCGACACATCTCCTTTGAACTTTCCCCCTCTCACCTTAAATGCATGCCCTCTGGTTTCGACTGGCTGTCTATACCTCTCATAATTTTATAAACTTCTATCGGGGAGAGTTACATACAACACATCCGTAATAAAAGCAGGAATTGCTGGGGATACTCAGTAGATCAGGCAGCATCTGTGGAGAAAGAAACAGTTAAGCTTTCACTTGATCACTTTTCATCAGGAACGAATAACCTAAACTGAAGACATTAACTCTCAACTAAACAAGAGTGTCTGGCACCGACATGTGGTGTATTCACTCCTTCCCCTTTAAGAAGCAAGTTAACCTGTAGAAATTATTTGCAAAATGAAATTATAAAATAGGTCAAACATTTAAATGTGTATATACTGTTATAAAAACAACCAATTAAAATGTAATTGATTTTTCTTGTCCTTTGAGAACTCCTTAACTGCAACTCTAATTGTTCTCCGCATGAAGAGGAGAAATAAAGAGCAAAAGTAGGCCACTTGGCCCCGCACTGCTTTCCCATCATTTATAGGATCAGAATCATGTTTATTATCACTGACGTATATCGTGAAATTTGTTGTTTTATGGCAGCAGTACAGTGCAAGACATAAAAATTACTGTAAGTTTCAAAAATAAATAAATAGTGCAAAAGAGGAATAACGAGGCATGGGTTCATGGACCATTCAGAAATCTGATGGCGGAGGGGAAGAAGCTGTTTCTGAATCATTGAATGTGGGTCTTCAGGCTCCTGTACCTCCTCCCCGATGGTAGTAACGAGAAGAGGGCATGTCCCGGATGGTGAGAGTCATTAATGGTGGATGCCGCCTTTCATCATGGCTGATCTTTTACCTCAGTGCCACTTTTCTGCACTAACTCCTTGTCCCTCAATTCCCTCGATAACTAAAAATCTCTGAAGTGTCCACTAGGGTGACAGAGCGGTGCAGCTAGTAGAGCCACTGCCTCTCAGCTCCAGCAGCCCCGGTTAATTCCTGACCCCCGATGCTGTCTGTGTGGAGTTTGCACGTTCTCCCAGGTGCTCCAGTTTCCACCCACATCTCAAAGATATCGCAAACTGTTAGGTCAATTGATCAGTAAGAAAATGTCCCGAGTATGTAAGTGAGTGATAGAATCTGGAGGAATTGATGGGAATATGTGGGGAATAAAATGGGATTGGTGTAAAACGGTGCTTGCTGGTCAGTGGGCTGAAGGTCCTGTTTCTGTGCTGTACTTCTCTGTGACTCAATTCTGGTGGGTCACGTCCTCCTGTTGGCTGTGTATCAAACACTAGTTTGGAGTCCTGATGCAGGGTTTCGACCCCAAAACATCGACAATTCCTTTCCCTCCCGCAGATGCTTCCCGACCCGTTGAGTTCCTCCAGGAAGTTGTTTGTTGCTCCGGATCCCAGCATCTGCTGTCTCTTGTGTCTCCAGTAGTCGGGATCTCCTGTATGTGTCCTACTCCACCAATGGCTGCATCATGGGACCAATCCTCCAACTCAAATCCATGCTTGTCCCCACATACGTTTGATCACTGTATTCTTGGGCATCACTTGCATCTCCGTCAACCTTACAGCTTCTGATGTGTCAGATCCTGCCAGAGCAGAGGAATGTGACTAACTGTGCCATCCTGAAGTGTGGATCATTGTTAGATGTCAACTCGTGGGCTGCCGTGGGTTGTAAAATCAGACCTTGGATGTTCTGTGGACATACCAGACCCAAAGGGCTACCCTTCCAACCTCTTTCAGTGACTGTAAACCTGCAGGAGGAAATAGTCTGTCCCCAGCTGAAAGATGTCCACATACACCCACTGGAAGACACAAACAAACCACCTCCACCTTTGTACTGGAGCTGGGGGTACCTGTAGCCCTGACACATTGTGCAGGATGTTACCAGATCCTTGATATCCTGACCAAGCCCAAGCCAGTGCACCAAGCCTTTGGACCCTGCTTTCATGTGGATTTTCCAATGCATGTCCTTAAGCACGGTTGTGTAGAGGGCAAGCAGGGTAGTGTAACGGTCAGCGTAACGCTATTATAGCGCCAGTGACCCGGGTTCAATTCCCGCCTCTGTCTGTGAGGAGTTTGTACATTCTCCCCGTGGCTGCGTGGGTTTCCTCTGGGTGCTCTGGTTTCCTCCCACGTTCCAAAGACGTACAGGTTAGGAAGTTGTGGGCGTGCTATGTTGGCGCCAGAAGCGTGGTGACACTTGCAGGCTGCCCCCAGAACACTCGACGCAAAGAGATGCATTTCACTGTGTGTTTCGATGTACATGTGACTAATAAAGAAATCTTATCAAGTATGTCCTTCAGAGCCACTGCTCTGTATCCCCACTCCAGCCCTGACCCGCTAAAGCTTGTGCCACCTTCAAGTCAAGTCAAGTGAAATACTTTCTTGCAGCAGCATCACAGGCACATGGATTCGGATAACACACAGAACATAAATTATTCATAAATTAAACAAGACAGTGAAGAGAGAGAAAAAATATTTTGCAAAAACAAGACCTTAGTGCAGAAAAATAGCCACAAGTCCGTGGTAGTGCAAGAGGTGGTGTGCAGTGTTCCGTTGCTGAGGTAGGGTGATGGTAGTGCAGGTCTGAGTTCCTCCAGCACTTTTTGTGTGTTCCTCCAGATTCCAGCGACTGCAGAATTTTTTGTGTCTCCGGCTCAAGAACACGATGGTCGTAGGAACCTTCTTCAGAGGGTCTGATTCGTTCCCTCGCTCCGTTCTCTGATTCACTCCACTCATATGAGGTACATTTATACACCTGCCTCAAAGAAACATTCTGACAGATGGCCCACCTGTCCCCAAAAATCATCAGCAGCAAGTTACGATTGAAAAAGGACCTGTCCCATATTAATTGTTGCTTCCTCTTAAGGGAGCTTATCCAAGGAAACATTCTTCACTGTGTAGTACTCAGCAGAGCATCTGTGGGTGGCCACATTAACAGTTGTCACAGAGTCATAGAGCAATAAAGTCATACAGCATGGAAACAGGACATTTGGCCTATCATGTTCACAACAACCATTAACACCAAATTAATCCCATCTCCCAGCATTTTGCCCATATCCTACACTGCCCAGGCGATTCAAATGCTCATCCAGACACTTCTTAAATGCTGTCAGTGACTCTGCTTCTGCCAATCTCTCAAGCAGTGTATCCCAGGTACAGACACTCTCTGGGTGAAAAAGGATCCCTGAAATCCCCTCTAAATCTCTCCCCCCTTACCCTAACTTGATAGTTTAATCCACCTCTGATATGGGGAAAAATTTCCTGCAGTCTACCCTATCTATACCCCTCATAATTTTATATACCTCCGTCATGTCCCCTCTTAACCTCTTCTGCTCCAGGACAGTCCCAGAAGAATGTGAAAGTGAGCCTTGTATCTCATCAATATTACTGTACGTTGGCAAACATGACAATCAATGAACATAAGAAATAGAACCAGAGTGGGACACTCTGCCTATGTCTCTCTGCTCCCCCATTCAATCAGACTTTCGTCATATGTTAACACCACTTTCCAGAACTTATGGCATTTCCCTTGACTCCTTTAATATCTGAAAATCCACCCATCATTGTCCTGAATATATTCTGCAACTGAACCTCTACAGTCCTCAGGGACAGGATTCCAGAGGCTCACTACCCTCTGGCTGAAGAATTGCTGTAGTCCCATCTCATCCAAGTATACCTGACCTCGGGTAGTGAGACCAGACCAGTCCACTGATGCAGTCTCACCAAGTAACGCTTCACAGCGCCAGTGACCCGGGTTCAATTCCAGCCACTGTCTGTAAGGAGTTTGTACATTCTGCCCGTGACTGCGAGGGTTTCCTCCAGGTGCTCCGGTTTCCTCCCACATTCCAAAGATGTACAGGTTAGGAAGTTGTGGGCGTGCTATGTTGGTGCTGGAAGAGTGGTGACACTTGCGGGCTGCCCCCAGAACACTCTATGCAAACGCAAAAACAAGATGCATTTCATTATGTGTTTCGATGTGCATGTGACTATTATCTTATCTTATCAAACTCCTTAACAGACCTCTCATACACTACAAGATGAATCTTGATCTGCCGATCTACCTCGTTGTGGCTCCTACATTTTATTTGTCTACCTGTACTGCACTTTCTCTGTAACTGTTACACTTTATTCTGCATTCTGTTATTGCTTTTCCCTTGTACTTCCTCAATGTACTGATGTAATGACATGATCTGGATGGATGGCAAAGTATATGTGACAATAATAAACCAATTTACCAATTTAACTCATGAATCAAAGGAGCTTTGGTCTTCAGTCTGACCAAGTATTCGTGAATAATGCGTCGGATTTTTCACGGCTCAACACATGAAGGGGTGTGAGGAGACAGCGAGAATGGAGGATCAAATGAATCATTTTTGAATGATCAGATGAATCAGATGATCAGATGAATCAGATGAATCTTTTACTTCTAGCTGCCTAAAATCTTCTGCGCTTATCTGGCTACTAGTGGTGTAACCTGACAAGTGAGGAAGGTGACACTGGGGGAGAGGTGAAGTCAGATGGAACCAGATGGGGGAGGGGATACGGTGGGTGAAATGTGTGGGTGGAACCAGGAGGGGCATGGAGAATGAAAATGGATAATCGGCGGTGGGGGGCGGTGGTGGGGGGGGGGCATGGGAAAGAGAACAAAAATGGGAGGCAGATGGGAAGGAGATCCACCTTTACCTTACTCTCCCCCACAAATGCTGCTCAGCCAGGATGTGAGGTACAAACCTTATTGCACTGCACTTTCCCTGTAGCTGTGACACTTTACTCTGTACTGTTATTGTTTTTACCTGTACTACCTCAATGCACTCTGTACTAACCCAATGTAACTGCACTGTGTAATGAATTGATCTGTACGATTGGTTTGCAAGACAAGTTTTTCACTGTATCTCGGTACAAGTGACAATAATAAACCAATACCAATTCCAATACCAACATACACCAGGAGATTGAAAAGGCATGTAAGAAAGGAAATATTACAGTGACCATGGGGGATTTCAAGATACGGCTAGACTGGGACAATCAGGTTGGTAGTGGACCGCAAGAAAAGAAATTTGTGAGATGTCGACGAGATGGTTTTTTAGAGCAGCTTGTGGTAGAGATCTAGAGAAACAAAGGACTGCAGATGCCGGAAAAACACGATGATACTCGAGGAACTCAGCAGGCCAGGCAGCATCCGTGGAGAAAAGCAGACGGTCAACGTATTGAGTAAGAACCCTTCTTCAGGACCCTTCTTCAGAAATGTTGACCGCCTGCTTTTCTCCACGGATGTTGCCTGGCCTGCTGAGTTCCTCCAGCATCATCGTGTTTCTCATTGTGGTAGAGATCACTTGGGAACAGGCAATTCTGGGTTTGGTGTTGTGCAATGAGGCAGACTTGATCAGGGAGCTTAAGGTGAAGGAACCCTTAGGAGGCAGTAACCATAATATGATAGAATTCACCCTGCAGGTTGAGAGAGAGGAGCTGAAATCAGATGTAACAGTTGAGTAAAGGTAACAATAGAGACACGAGGGAGGAGCTGGCCAGAGTTGATTAGAAGGGGACCCTCGTAAAGGAGACGGTGGAGCATCAATGGCAGGAGTTTCTGGGAGTAATTCAGGAGACACAGCAGAATTTAGAACACTGCAGCACAGTACAGGCCCTTCGGCCCACAATGTTGTGCCGACATTTTATCCTGCTCTAAGATCTATCTAACCCCTCCCACATAGCCCTCCATTTTTCTATCATTCATGTGTCTATCTAAGTCTCTTAAATGTCCCTGATGTATCTGCCCCCACAACCTCTGCTACGCACCCACCACTCTCTGTGTAAAAACTTACCCCTGACATCCCCCCTTATACCTTCCTCCAATCACCTTAAAATTATGCCCCCTCATGTCAGCCATTGTCGCACTGGGAAAAAGTCTCTGACTGTCCACTAGATCTGTGCCTCTTATCATCTTGTACACCTCTATCAAATCAACTCTCATCCTCCTTCTCTCCAAAGACTCCTAGCTCACTCAACCTATCCTCATAAGACACGCTCTCCAATCAGGCAGCATTCTGGTAAATGTCCTCTGCACCCTCTCTAAAGCTTCCACTTCCAATAGTGAGACGACCAGAACTGAATCCCAAGGGAGAAGAAGCACATTGAGGGGCGGACGAGGCAACCGTGGCTGACAAGTGAAGTCAGGAACAATGTAAAAGCAAAAGAGAGGGCATGCAATGCAGCGAATATTAGTGGGAAGCCTGAGGATTGGGAAGCCTTTAAAAGCCAGTAGAGGAGCCAAGGGAATCAACAAATATTCCCATTTCCATCTGCTACCTCTGAAACCTGCAGCCACAGAGACTGCAGTGAGCAACATTAATTTAAATCGTTTAAGAGCCTGCAGACTTGGGACTCCAGACCACCCCGGGAGTGAGCGCAGCAGCTCAGGGGACATCTCCATTGTTTCAGGAAACCTGGCTGCCTGGGAGACCAGCAGGTGAAACTGAAACGCAGGGTCCTAAGGCCCCCTCTCCCTTCCATTCTCCTGTTAATGTACCGTCTCTGGAAAATAAAACTGAAGACCTCAGAGCAAGGCTGCAGTACCAGCAGGACATCGGGGACTGTTGTGTGCTCTGCTTCACAGGGACACAGCTCACCCCCAGCACTCCGGACGCAGCGCTCCAGCCCGAGGACTTCACCATCCACTGCACAGATGGGACAGTGGCGTCAGGTAAAGGCAGAGGTGGCAGTGTTTGCTTCATGATTAACTCTTTGTGGTGCACAGACATGGTGGTTCTGTCTCAATCCTGCTCCCCCGACCTGGAACATCTGGCGGTCAAGTGTCGTCCGTTCTTCTTGCTGAGGGAGTTCTCCGCCGTCTTCCTGGTAGCAGTGTGCGTTCCACCCCTGCCAAACGTCAAGCTGGCACTGGGGGAGCTGAGCACTGTGATCAGCAGTCAGGAGACAGTGCACCCTGATGTGTTCCCGATCATCGCGGGGACTTCAACCAGGCCAGCTTGAAGAAGTCTCTGACAAACCACCACCAATAAAATACCTGCGGAACCAGCACACTCGATCACCGTTACACCACCATCAAGAACACTTACCATGCCATCCCGCGCCCACACTTTGGCAAGTCCGATCACCTGGCTTGCTCCCAACATACAGGCAGAGACTGAAGACCACAGCACCAGTTGTGAAGACCGCGAAGGTAGGGTCAAGGGAGGCGGAGGAGTGTCCCCTTTGACTTTCACCAACTTTTACTGATGCACCATAGAAAGCATCCTGTCTGGATGTATCACGGCTTGGTATAGCAACTGCTCTGCCCAGGACCACAAGAAACTGCAGAGAGTTGTGGACACAGCCCAGTGCATCACGGACACCAGCCTCCCTTCCTTGGACTCTAGCTGCCTTGGTGAAGCAGGCAGCATAATCAAAGACCCCACCCACCCGGGACATTCTCTCTTCTCTCCTCTCCCATTGGGTAGAAGATACAGGAGCCTGAAGGCACATACCACCAGACTTAAGGACAGCTTCTACCTCACTGTGATAAGACTATTGCACAGTTCCCTTATACAATGAGATGGACTCTGACCTCACGACCTACCTTGTTGTGACCTCGCACTTTATTGCACTGCACTTTCTCTGTAGCTGTGACACTTTACTCTGTACTGTTATTGTTTTTACCTGTACTACCTCAATGCACTTTGTACTAACTCAATGTAACTGCACTGTGTAATGAATTGACCTGTACGATCGGTTTGTAAGACAAGCTTTTCACTGTACCTCAGTACAAATGACAAGAATAAACCAAACCAATACCAATACAAAACTGCTTTGAATCAGTGGACTAGACCATATTCAGTGATTCATCTTCGGATCTGAATGAATGTGCCACAGCCATCACCGACTTCATCAAGACCTGCATGGATGAGTGTGTGCCGTCGAGAACATACTGAGTTTTCCCAAACCAGAAGCCCTGGATGAACCAGGAGATTCGCAGTCTGCTGAGGGCTAGATCTGTGGCATTCAAAACCAACGATCCAGAATCCTACAAGAAGTCCAGGTACGACCTATGGAATGCCATCATGGGAGCAAAAAGGCAATTCCCTGTGAAATTAGAGACACAATCATTGGCGCCGGAAGCGTGGCAACACTTGTGGGCTGCCCCCAGAACCCCCTACGCAAAAGATGCATTTCACTGTCTGTTTCAATGTACATATGACTAATAAAGTAATCTTATCTCTTATCTTACAACAGTTGTGGTAGGGTTTACATGCCATTACTTCCTATAAGGTGAAACCTAACAGCATAACTGGCAGTGATGCTTCACTCCCCGATGAGCTCAACGCCTTTTATGCACGCTTTGAAAGGGAGAATAACACTACACCTGTGTGAATCCCCACAGCATCTGGCGACCCTGTAATCTCTGTCTTGGAGGCTGATGTCAGAACATCCTTCAGGAGGGTGAACCCTCGCCAGCGTACCGGTGTACGACGGTGCACCTGGCAGGGTACTGAAAATCTGTGCTGACCAACTGGCTGGAGAGTTCAAGGACATCTTCAACCTCTCACTGCTGCAGTTGGAGGTTCCCACCTGCTTCAATAGGGCAGCAATCATACCGGTGCCCAAGAAGAGCAGGGTGAGCTGCCTCAATGACTATCGCCTGGTAGCACTCACATCTACTGTGATGAAGAGCTTTGAGTGGTTGGTCATGGCTAGAGTTAACTCCTGCCTGAGCAAGGACCTGGACCCACTGCAATTTGCCTACTGCCACAACAGGTCTACAGTGGACACAATCTCACTGACTCTCCACTCAGCTTTGGAGCACCTAGACAACAGCAAAACATTCCTCAGGCTGCTGTTTATCAATTACAGCTCAGCGTTCAACAACATCATCCCCTCAGTACTAATCAACAAGCTTCATAACCTGGGTCTCTGTACCTCCCTCTGCAACTGGATCTTTGACTTCGTCATCGGGAGACCACAGTCAGTGCGGATCAGTAGTAACATCTCCTCCTCGCTGACAATCAACACAGGCGCACCTCAAGGATGCGTGCTTAGCCCACTGCTCTACATTTATGACCGTGTGGCTAGGCACAGCTCAAATGTCATTTACTAATTTGCAGATGACACCACTGTTGTTGGCAGAATTTCAGATGACAATGAGGAGGCGTGCAGGAGTGAGATAGATCAGCTGGTTGAGTGGTGTCTCAACGACAACATTTCACTCAATGTCAGCAAGACAAAGGAATTGATTGTGGACTTCAGGAAGGGGAAAGCAAGAGAACACACACCAGTGCTCACTGAGGGGTCAGAGTGAGCAGCTTCAAGTTCCTGGGTGTCAATATCTCTGATCATCTGTCCTGGGCCCAACACATTGACGCAATCATGAAGAAGGCACATCAGCAATTCTACTTCGTTAGGAGTTTGAGGAGATTTGGTATGTCACCAAAGACTCTTGTAAATTTCTATAGATGTACGGTGGAGAGCGTTCTGACTGATTCCATCACAGCCTGGTATGGAGGCTCCAATGCACAGGATTGCAAGAGGGTTGTAGACTCAGCCAGCTCCATCATGGACACAACCCTCCCCACCATCGAAGATACCTTCAAGAGGCGGTGCCTCAAGAAGGCGGCATCCATCACTAAGGACCTTCACCATCTGGGACATGCCCTCTTCTCATTACTACCATCGGGGAGGAGGTACTGGAGCCTGAAGACCCACACTTGGTGATTCAAGAGCAGCTCCTTCCCCTCCGCCATCAGATTTCTGAACAGACCATGAACCCATGAACACGACCTCATTGTTCCTATTTTTTGCACTATTTATTTATTTTGTAATTTATAGTTTTTTATGTCCTTGCACTGTACAAATTTCACATCATATAAGACAGTGATAATAAACCTGATTCTGATTCTGAAAAAGCTATTTGAAGATGAAATTCGAGGGTAAACTAGTTGATAATATAAAAGAAGATTCCAAATGTAATTTTAGATACATAAAAGATAAGAGAGAGGCAAGAGTGGACATTGGACCATTGGAAAATAATGCTGGAGAGGAATTAATGAGGAACAGAGAAATGGTAGAGGAACTAAATAGATATTTTGTGTCAGTCTTCATGGTGGAAGACACCAGCAACATGCCAGGAATTCAAGAGAGTCAAGGGGCAGAGTTAAGTGTAGTGGCCATTACTAAGGAGAAGGTGCTGGGAAGCTGAAGTGCCTGAAGGCAGATAAGTCACCTGGACCAGATGGATTACACCCCAGGATTCTGAAGGAGGTAGCTGAAGAGATTGTGGAGGCATTAGCAGTGAATCACTGGAGTCAGGGACTGTCCCTGAGAAAAGGAAAATCGCAAATGTAACACTTCTCTTTATGAATGGAGGGAGGCAAAAGACAGGACATTATAGGCTGGTTAGCCTGATCTCAGTGGTTGGTAAGATTTTAGAGTCGATTATTAAGGATGAAATTTTGGATTACTTGGAAGTATATGATAATATAGGGCAAAGACTGCACGGTTTCGTTAAGGGGAGATTTTGCCTGACAATTCTGTTAGAATTCTTTGAGGAGGTACAAACAGGTTAGACAAAGGAAAGTCAGTGAACATTACTTACTAGGACTTTCGGAAGACTTTGACAAGGTGCCGCACATGAGGCTGCTAAACAAGATAAGAGTGTTAGAGGCAAGGTACTAGCATGGATGAAGTTTGGCTGACTGGCAGAAGTCAGAGAGTGGACATAAAGGCGTCCTTTACAGGATGTCTGCTGGTGACCAGTGGAGTTCTGCAAGGGTCTGTGTTGGGACCACAACTTTTCATGTTATACACTAATGATCTGGATGAAGGAACTGATGGCATTTTGGTCAAGTTTGCAGATGATACCAAGATAGGTGGAGGGGCAGGTAGTGTTGAGGAAGCAGGGAGTCTGCAGAAGGACCTAGACAGGTTGGGAGAGTGGGCAAAGCAGTGGCAGATGGAACACAGTGTAGGGAAGTGTGGATTTACGAACTTTGGTAGAAAGAATAAAAGTGTAGACTATTTTCTAAATGGGGAGAGAATTCAGAAATTGGAGGTGCAAAGGTCCTAGTTCAGGGCTTCTTTAAGGTTAATGCAGGTTGAATCAGTAGTAAAGAAGGCAAATACAATGTCAGCATTCATTTGGAGAGGAACATAAAAGCAAAGACATACTGCTGAGGCTTTATAAGGCATTACTCAGACCACATTTAGAATATTGTGAGCAATTTTGGGCCCCATATCAAAGGAAAGATGTGCGGACCTGGACAGGGTCCAGAGGAAGTTTACGCGAATGATCCCGGGGATGAAAGGGTTAACATATGAAACGTGTTTGATGGCTCTGGGCCTGTACTCACTGGAGTTCAGAAGCATGAGGGGGGATCTCATTAAAAGCAACCAGACACTGAAAAGCCTGAGTAGAGTGGACGTGGAGAAGATGTTTCCATCAGTAGGAGAGTCAAGGATCTGAGGGCACAACCTCAGAATAAAGGAACGTCTCTTTCAAACTGTGATGAGGAGGAATTTCTTCAGCCAGAGGGTGGTAAATCCGTGGAATCCATTGCCACAGAAGGCTGTGGAGGCCAAGTCATTGGGTGTGCTTAAGGCAGAGACTGAGGGGTTTCTCGATAGGTAAGGAGGTTAACGGTTTTGGGGAGAAGGCGGGAGAATGGGGTTAAAAAAACAGCCATGATTGAATGGCGGAACAGACTCGATGGGCTGAATGGCCTAATTCTACTCCCATACATTATGGTCTTATGGAGCTATTGAGTTCCTCCAGCAGTTTTTTTTTGCTCCAGATTCCAGCATTCCTGTGTGGGTTTCCTCTGGGTGCTCCGGTTTCCTCCCACATTCCAAAGACGCACGGATTAGGAAGTTGTGGGCATGTTATGTTGGCACCGGAAGAGTGGTGACACTTGTGGGCTACCCCCAGGACACTCTACGCAAAAAGATGTATTTCACTGTGTGTTTCGATGTACATGTGACTAATAAAGATATCTTATTTGCGGTCTCTTGTGTCTCCGTTTTAAAAAAAATAGGATATCCCTTCTGATAAAGGAAGGAGAAATGCCACTGCATGAATTTACTCGTCACGTTCTGTTCTCACTGGTACTGATTTCCCAACTTTATGTCGAGAAATGTTGGACAGAAACTGAAAGGAGGAAAGAACGTGCTTGCATCAGAGGTGATATTCTGTTAAAGCTCAAAGTGATGATTTTCGCTGAAAATATTGCATTATACAAGAGCTGAAGGTCAAATCATAAGAGGCTCTGCTGAGCTTACTCATGTTATTGGATAAGATTGCAACTGATGATCTAAAGTATTGGCTTTTACAACTTACAGGTCAAAACTTGGTAATGTTTTGTTAGTCTCTGTTACTAGATGCAACAAAGTTGGAATGAAATCTTTGCAAGTACCGTCATGTTTAAAATATTTGCAATCATATGTTGTCGGCAAGTGACTGTTCCTGAACCAATTACTATCAGTGGCTCATGATTTGTCGCTGGTGTAAAGGACCTGTCAAAGGGAAAAGAAAATGGAATTTCTTGATTCCAAGCACAATTACAAGTATTTACTCTGTAACTTATGGATAATTATGTTCATTCTTTGTGATGTTGTGAGTAGCAAAAGGGGTGTTTTCTTCTTGTCCATTATCTATCACAAGGCTTATCTCAACACATGTACCTTAAATTGGTAAAGTGGTCATGGTAGTGTGGTGGCTAGCATAACACTCTTACAGCGCCAGCGACCCGGGTTCAATTCCAACCACTGTTTGTAAGGAGTTTGTACGTCGTCCCCGTGTCTGCGTGGGTTTCCTCTGGGTGCTCCAGTTTCCTCCCACATTCCAAAGATGCACGGGTTAGGAAGTTGTGGGCATGCTATGTTGGAGCTGGAAGAGTGGCGACACTTGCGGGCTGCCACCAGTGCATCCTCAGTAACGCAAAAAGATGACCTTCACTGTGTGTTTCGATGTACATGTGACTAATAAATAAATATCTTTATCTCTTATTGCCACATGTACCGAGGTACAATGAAACTCTTTGTTTTGCATGCCATTCATACAGATCATTTCGTCACATTGGTGCATTGAGGTAGTACAAGGGAAAATAATAACAGAATGCAGAATAAGATGCTACAGTTACAGAGAAAGTGCAGTCCAGGCAGACAATAAGGTGTAAGGCCATAATGAGGCAGATTGTGAGGTCAAGAATCCATTTTATTGTGCTAGGGAACCGTTCAATAATTTTATAACAGTACCACCAGGCTCAAGGATAGAAGCTGTCCTGAGCCTGGTGGTACATGCTTTCAGGCTTTTGTATCTTCTGCCTGATTGGAGGGGGGAAGGAAAGAGAACGTCTGGCATCACATGTGCCGCATCACAATGAACAAGAAGAGCTTCACTTGCAAATCTTTTCTTGCATTCGTGATTTGTTGCTCCATGTTTCACATTCATTTCACACCTTTTTTTGACAAGTGATACAATGTCCTGCGTGCTTGGAAGGGATCACATGTCATACTGCACCGTCCCTAGGAATCAAACTTCTCTTTGTTGTCAGGATCAAGGTTTCTCTCACTGTAGATACATTAATGGCCAATGCAATAATGAGGAAATGTTTATGTTCCATTTCACACCGTGCTCATGTACGTATTCAACACCTCCTCAAAAATCAGAAGATTTCCTTCTGTGCTCATAACAGTTGACTGATTATCCTGGTTACACAAGCAATGATTTCACACCTTGCAAACTTATTATCTATCCTGTAATATCTTTGTGAAGGTCTGACTCCCGAGAGTAACTTCACAATGAGTCACAATCAATCTGCTGGAGGAACTCAGCAGGTCGAGCAGCATCTGTGGCAGGATAGGAACTGTCGATGCTTTGGGTCGAAGTCCTAATGCAGGGTTTCAACCCAAATTGTCGACCATTCCTTTTCCCCCACAGATGCAGCTCGACCCACTGAGTTCCTCCAGCAGATTGTTTGTCCCTCCAGATTCCAGCATCTGCAACCTCTTGTGTCCTCACTATGAGTAGATCCCTTTGTGTGTTTTGGGTTATTGTTAACTCATTTGTAGGCAGGCATGAGAGAGTTTCAGTTTTACGAATACCTTTAATCCTGCTAAATGTTGTGTTGTGAAAGGAGCGGTAGACGTGGTTTATTGTTGAAAGCTTGATTTAATATAATCTCATTGTCTCCACACAACCTCAGGCACACCACTGTTGGCCCAGCCACTGTCTTAGGCAGATTTCCTTCTCAGGACACACAAGAGACTGCAGATGCTGGAACCTGGAGTAACAAACAAACTGCCGGAAGGACTCAGCGGGTCAGGAGGCATCTGCGGAGGGAAATGGACAGTTGACGTTTCGGGTTTGAGACCCTAAATCTGGACTGCTCTGCAGCATCTCTTGTGTCTCCATTTTGCTTCTCAAGTTGACCCTTAGACCATCTGCCCTGACTTTACATCCAGTGTGATGAGAATGTGCACATCATGCTAGTGGAGCTGTTTTAAAACTTATCACCAAGCCTTTCCAACAAGGTGTCAAAGTGTGACATTGAAGTGTCTTTGCCCATGGCATTCCTCCAATCTAGCTTGAGTCTCCTCAGTTCTCTATTAATTAATGTTGCCCTGATTTCACAGTGTGCTACAATGATACAAATAACGCAGAAGATACAAAAGCTTGAAAGCCTGAACAACCAGCCTCACGGACAGCTTCTATCCCACAGTTATCAGAATCTTGAACAGACCTCTTGAACCTTGCTTATCAAGGGATATTGAGGCCCTGGTAAAGAAAAAGGAGGTGCAGATCAGCTATAGGCAGTTAGGATCAAATAAGGTGCTTCAGGAGTATAAGAAATGCAAGAGAACACATAAGAGAGAAATCAGGAGGGCAAAAAGAGTACATGAGGTTGCCCTAGAAGACAAGGTGAAAGAGAATCCCAAGGGTTTCTATAGCTATATTAAGAGCAAAGGGTAGTAAGGGACAAAATTAGATCTCTTGAAGATCAGAGTGTCATCTATGCATGGAGCCAAAAGAGATGGAGGAGATCTTAAATGAATTTTTTGCATCCTTATTTATTCTGGAGACAGACACAGAGATGATAGAACTGAGGCAAAAGAGTAGTGAGGTCATGGACCACATCCGGCTTACAGAAGAGGAGGTGATTAGGGATAGTCAACATGGCTTTGTGCGAGGTAGGTCATGTCTAACCAAGGAGGTTACCAAGAAGGTGGATGAAGGAAAGGTGGTGGACGTTGTCTACATGGACTTTAGCAAGGCCCTTGACAAAGTCCCACATGAGAGGCTGGTCCAGAAGGTTAAGTCGCTTGGCATTCAGGATGAAGTAGCCAAGTGGATTCAACATTGGCTTAGCAGGAGAAGCCAGAGAGTGGTAGCAGATGGTTGTCTCTCTGACTGGAGGCCTGTGATCAGTGGTGTGCCACAGGGATCGGTGCTGGGTCCGTTGTTGTTTATCATCTATATTAATGATTTAGATGAGAAAGTGGTAAACCGGATTAGCAAATTTGCAGATGACACCAAGATTGGGGGCATAGTTGACAGCGAGGAAGGTTATCAAAGCTTGCAGTGTGATCTTGACCAGCTATGAAAATGGGCTGAAAAATGGCAGATGGAATTTAATGCAGACAAGCGTGAGGTGATGCACTTTGAGAGGACAAGCAAGGGTAGACTTACACAGTGAATGGTAGGGCACTGAGGTGTGTGGTAGGACGAAGGTACCTGGGAATACAGATTCATAATTCCTTGAAAAAGGCGTCACAGGCAGATAGGGTCGTAAAGAGATCTTCTGGCACATTGGCCTTCATAAATAAGGGCACTGAGTACAGGAGTTGGGATGTTAAGTTGAAGTCGTACAAGATGTTGGTGAGGCCAAACTTAGAGTATTGTGTGCAGTTCTGGTCACCTACCTACAGGAAAGATATCAATAAGCTTGTAAGAGTGCAGAGAAAATTCACAAGGATATTGCTGGGACTTGAACTAGAGGTCATAGGTTTAGGGTGAAAGGTGAAATATTAAAGGGGAATTTGAGGGGAACTTCCTCACTCAGAGGATGGTGCGAGTGTGGAACGAGCTGCCAGCGGAATTGGTGGATGCGGGTTCAATTGTAACATTTAAGAGAAGTTTGGATAGGTACATGGATGGGAGGGGGTTGGAGGGATATGGTTCAGGTGCAGATAGATGGGACTAGGCAGAACAGATTGGCATGGACTGGATGGGCCGAAGGGCCTGTTTCTGTGCTGTATGACTCATTATATCTCTGAAAGATGAACTCTTGAATTCTTGATCTCTCAACCTAGTTCACCATGGCCCTTCACTTTGTTTGTCCACCTGCCCTGCACTTTCACTGTAACTGTAACTGTAACACCATATTCTGCATTCTGTTTTATTCCTTTGTACTAGCCAAATGTATTTATATATGGCATGACCTGTCTGGATGGCACACAAACAAAAGCTTTTCTCTGTATCTTGGTACATGTGACAATAATAAACCAATAAACCAATGGCGAGTAGCTACATGGTGTTGGGATGCAGTGGCTAAATTAGTGGGCAGGCACAGGAGTGTAGCGGTTAGCGTAACGCTATTACAGCGCCAGCAACCCGGGTTCAATTCCCGCTGCTGTCTGTAAGGAGTTTGTACATTCTCCCCGTGTCTGCGTGGGTTTCCTCCGGGTGCTGTTTCCTCCCACATTCCAAAGACGTACAGGTTAGGAAGTTGCGGGCATGCTATGTTGGCGCCGGAAGCGTGGCGACACTTGTGGGCTGCCCCCAGAACACTCTACGCAAAAGATGCATTTCACTGTGTGCTTCGATGTACATGTGACTAATAAAGATATCTTAATAACTTTGTGTTCAAATCCCACCATGACAGCTATAGAATTTACATTCAGTTCCTTTGAAAAGGGAATTGCTAACGTCCACAAATGCACTGAATTGGTGCGTTGAAAACCCATCTGGTTCACAAGTGCTCTTCAAGTGAAGAAGTCTGCTCTCTTGATTCGAGAGTAACTCAGGATGGGCAATAAACAGTAATAAAAAATATAACTTCTGTTTGTTGCATTGCACTGTGAACTCCATTTACCCCAATGTCTATAAAATCTCATTGAAATTGGTTTTCAGTGTGACAATCCTTCCTGTCAGTGGCTCCAGCTGAACATGCCTGAAGCCTTAATCCATTGTCAAATAGTTTGTGGCAATATCAATTCACATGAAGGGCCTCGATCTGAAATGTTGACTGTCCATTTCCCTCTGCAGATGCTGCCTGACCCGTTGATTTCCTCCAGCAGTTTGTTTTTTGCTCCAGATACCAGCATCTGCAGTCTCTTGTGTCTCAATTCACATGTTGATGCACTGTTCAACAAGTTTAATTAAGAGCCTGACTGACTGTAACGTAGGTTCCAGGTCCCTCAATGTATAAATGAATTTCCAAGCTCTGTCGTCTTCTTTTCCAGTCTCAATGGAAATTTTAAAAAAACTAGAAATCTGACCCAGGAAAACAAGTTCAGTGGTAATTTAAAATCAGAATAAAAAGGAGGAAATAAAAGTCAAAAATTCTGGAAACACTCAGTGAGTCAGCCAGCATCTGTGGAGAGAGAAACAGTTAATGCTTTGTATTGAAAATCTTTATTATCCCTGTTTCTCTTTCCACAGATGTTGCTTGACTTGTTGACTCAGCATTCTCGCTTCTCCCCCCCCCTCTCCCCCAATCGGGCAGAAGATACAAAAGGCCTGAAAGCACGTACCACCAGGCTCAAGGACAGCTTCTATCCCGCTGTTATAAGACTATTGAACGGTTCGTTAGCACAATAAAATGGACTCTTGGCCTCGCAATCTACCTTGTTATGGCCCTTGCACCTTATTGTCTGCCTGCACTGCACTTTCTCTGTAACTGTAACACTTTATTTTGCATTCTGTTATTGTTTACCCTTGTACTACCTCAATGCATTGATGTAATGAAATGATCTGTATGGATGGCAAAGTTTTCAACTGTACCTTGGTACATATGACAATAATAAACCAATTTACCAATTATTTCCACTTTTCTATTATCATTTTGAATTGCCTCTGAATTTGCTTTTCTTGATCATACCCTTGGATCTGCAGAGCATTGAAAGTTACCTTTCTTTTGGCAACTGACTGTCTTAAAGTGACAGGGTTGTGCTGAGTGATAGCCATTCCAATGATAACAAGAGACTGAACTGGCAACTGGTCTCGGTGCCAAAAGGGACTGCAGATGCTGGAATCTGGAACAAAAACAGTACGCAGGAAGAAGTCAGTGGCTCAAGCAGCATCTGTGGAGGCAAAAGTGTAAGTTGACATCTCTGGTTGTAAGGACGGGAAGATATTTAATTGGGGAAAGGCAAATTATGAGGCTATAAGGTGAGAACTTGGGAGTGTAAATTAGGATGACATTTTTGAAGGGAAATGTACAATGGAGATATGGTCGATGTTCAGGGATCTTTTGCAGGATGTTAGGGATAAATTTGTCCCGGTGAGGCAGAGAAGGAATGGTAGGGTGAAGGAACCGTGGGTGATGAGAGAGGGGGAACAACTAGTTAGGAAAAAGATGGCAGCATACATAAGGTGTAAGCAGCAACGATCGGACAGGGCTCGTGAGGAATATAGAGTAGCAAGGAAGGAACTTAAGAAAGGGTTGAGGAGAGCGAGAAGAGGACATAAAAAGGCTTTGGTGAGTAGGGTTAAGGAGAATCCCAAGGCTTTTTTCTCGTACGTGAAGAGCAGAAGGATGGCTAGAGTAAAGGTAGGTCCGATTAAAGACAAAAGTGGGAAACTGTGCCTGGAAGCTGTGGAGGTGGGTGAGGTTCTCAATGAACACTTCTCTTCAGTATTCACCAAGGAGAGGGGTCTTGATGATGCTGAGGACAGTGTTGGTAAGGGTAATGTTCTAGAGTATGTAGATATCAAGAGAAAGGATGTGTTGGCAAGGCAAGGCTAGAATTTATTAGCCAAATTTCTCTCCAGAAGGTGGTGATGAGCTTCCTGAACAGGTGCAATCTTTGTGATGGAGATACTTTCACAATGCTGTTGTCCATAGTGTCCCTGTATTTAGACCCAGCAATGATAAAGCAACTGCAATATGTTTCCAAGTGAGGACCACCTGTGATATTGAGAGAATGTGCAGGTTGTGGTTTGTCCTCAGACAATGAGGTGTTACTGAATCACCCACTGCTTTGCTCCTTGTAAGTAGCTCACACTCCATTAAAGCTGCACTATTAGTGAAGTGTGTGAATCTCTTGGGTAATGGATGGGGTGCCATTCAAGAGGTCCACTTTCTCCTGGTCAATGTTGAGTTTCTTGAGCTTTGCTTATCCAAGTCCAAGTATTCCATCAGATGTGCATTGTACACAGTGGAAAGGCTTTGGGGATTTCAAATTACATTTTTCATATTTCATATATTTTCTTACATTCTCTTACAACGTAGAAGGAGACCATTTGATCCATCAAGTCTACGCCAGCTTTCAGAGCAATCTCATCCATCCCATTCCCCACTTATTCACCTGCAAGATATTCTCTCTCGCATGCCCACAGGCTGCCCCTATATCAGGGTTAGGAGGTGTGTTATTCACCCCGGGATACCCGCCTCTGGCCTGTTTAATTGACTGTTCCAGTTGAGCTTTCAGTCAATGTTGACTACACACCCTAGTTACTGATGATGGGGAACTCGGTAAAGGACCTGAACTTGTCAGAAGAGAACTTCTACTTCTTTCAGTTATGAAGACTCTGTGACCATAGAACCATAGAACCATACAGCACAAAACAGGCCCTTCGGCCCACCGTGTCGTGCCGTCCATCAGACCACCCTCACACTACCTAACCCCTTCCTCCCGCATATCCCTCTATCTCACGTTCCTCCATATGCCTATCCAACAAGCTCTTGAACCTGTTCAATGTATCTGCCTCCACCACCACCCCAGGCAGTGCATTCCATGCACCAACCACTCTCTGGGTGAAAAACCTCCCTCTGACATCTCCCCTGAACCTCCCACCCGTAACCTTAAAGCCATGACCTCTCGTCTTGAGCATTGGTGCCCTGGGAAGGAGGCGCTGACTGTCTACTCTATCTATTCCTCTCAATATTTTATATACCTCTATCATGTCTCCTCTCATCCTCCTCCTTTCCAGTGAATAAAGCCCTAGCACCTTAAGCCTCTCCTCATATTCAATACCCTCCAATCCAGGCAGCATCCTGGTAAATCTCCTCTGCACCCTCTCCAATGCCTCCACATCCTTCCTATAATGAGGCGACCAGAACTGAACACAGTACTCTAAATGTGGCCTAACTAGAGTTTTGTAAAGCTGCATCATAACCTCGCGGCTCTTAAACTCAATCCCGCGACTTATGAAAGCCAACATCCCATTGGCCTTCTTAACTGCTCTTTCCACCTGTGAGGCAACTTTCAGTGAACTGTGAATATGAACCCCCAGATCCCTCTGCTCCTCCACACTGCCAAGTACCTCGCCATTTACCCTGTACTCTGCCCTGGAGTTTGTCCTTCCAAAGTGTACCACCTCACACTTCTCCGGATTGAACTCCATCTGCCACTTGTCAGCCCAGCTCTGCATCCTATCAATATCCCTCTGTAAACTCCGACAGCCCTCCACACTATCCACAACACCGCCTATCTTAGTGTCGTCCGCAAACTTACTAACCCAGCCTTCCACCCCCTCATCTAAGTCATCTATAAATATCACAAAAAGTAGAGGTCCCAGAACCGATCCCTGTGGGACACCACTAGTCACTGCCTTCTAATCCGAGGGCACTCCCTCCACCACAACCCTCTGCTTTCTACATGCAAGCCAATTCCTAATCCACACAGCCAAGCTTCCTTGGATCCCTTGGCCTCTGACCTTCTGAAGAAGCCTACCATGAGGAACCTTATCAAATGCCTTACTAAAATCCATGTAAACCACATCCACCACACTGCCCTCATCAATCTTCCTGGTCACCTCCTCAAAGAACTCTATCAGGCTTGTGAGGCAAGATCTTCCCTTCACAGAGCCATGCTGGCTGTCCCTAATCAGTCCATGATTCTCTAGGTGTTCATAAATCCTATCCCTTAGAATCCTTTCTAACAGCTTACCCACCACAGACGTGAGACTCACCGGTCTATAATTCCCTGGCCTATCCCTATTACCTTTTTTGAACAAGGGGACCACATTCGCAATCCTCCAATCCTCCGGCACCACCCCCGTAGACAACGAGGACTCAAAGATCCTTACCAGCGGTTCAGCAATCTCCTCCCTAGCCTCTCGAAGCAGCCTGGGGAAAATCCCGTCAGGCCCCGGAGATTTATCTGTCTTAATATTATTTAACAACTTCAACACATCCTCTCTCTTGATATCAACAACCTCAAGAACATTACCCCTACCAGCACTCCCTTCCGCATCATCAAGACCACTCTCCCTGGTGAATACCGAAGAGAAGTACTCATTGAGAACTTCTCCCACTTCCGCCGCCTCCAGGCAAATTCTCCCACCTTTGTCCTTAATCGGACCTACCTTCACCCTAGCCATCCTCCTACTCTTCACGTACTTGAAAAAGGCCTTGGGATTTTCCTTAACCCTACTAGCCAAAGCCTTTTCATGTCCCCTTCTAGCTCTCCTCAGCCCTTTCTTAAGTTCCTTCCTCGCTACCCTATATTCCTCACGGGCCCTGTCTGAACCTTGCTGCTTATACCTCACGTATGCTACCTTCTTCTCCCTAACAAGTCGTTCCACCTCTCTCGTCACCCACGGTTCCTTCACCCTGCCATTCCTTCTCTGCCTCACCGGGACATATTTATCCCTAACATCCTGCATAAGATCCCTGAATATTGACCACATCCCCATGGTACATTTTCCTTCAAAAAGGACATCCCAATTTACACTCCCAAGTTCTCTCCTTATAGCCTTGTAGTTAGCCCTTCCCCAATTGAAAAACCTCTTGTCTTCTCTGCCCCTGTCCCTGTCCATGACAGTTTTAAAGGTTATGGAGCAATGGTCACCGTCCCCCAAATGCTCACCCACCAATAGATCCTTCACCTGTCCTGGTTCATATCCTAAAACTAGATCTAACATGGCATTCCCTCTAGTCGGCCTGTCGACATACTGCGTCAGGAATCCCTCCTGGACACATTTAACAAATTCTGTCCCATCTAAACCTTTGGCACTAAGCAGGTTCCAGTCTATATTTGGGAAGTTGAAGTCTCCCATTATAACGACCCTGTTATTTCTGCTTCTCTCCAAACACTGCCTGCCAATCTGCTCCTCTATATCTCTACTGCTACCGGGGGGCCTATAGAATACTCCTAGTAGAGTAACTGCTCCTTTCTTGTTCCTTAACTCCACCCATACGGACTCTAGAGATGATCCTTCTACAACATCCATCTTTTCCACAGCCGTAACAGTGTCCCTGACCAGTATCGCCACCCCTCCACCTCTTCTCCCCCCTTCCCTATCCCTCTCAAAACACTGAAAACCAGGAATATTCAATATCCACTCCTCTCCTGACGTCAGCCACGTCTCAGTAATAGCCACGATATCATAGTCCCCCATACTTATCCAAGCCCTCAGTTCATCCCCCTTATTCCTGACACTTCTTGCATTTAAGTAAACACACTTCAGTCCATCTACCTTACTACTTTTACAGCCTGTATTCTGCTTCTCCTTCCCCAAAGCCTCTCTACCTGTTTGATCTAACTTTTCCCCATTCCCTTCTTCCTCTGACCTACTCCTCCGGTTCCCTTCCCCCTCACAAACTAGTTTAAACCCTCCTGTACCACCCTCGCCGCAAGGATATTGACCTGTGCCTCAAGCTCAGAATGGATCTGTAGCCAGACGTGATCTTCGATCTTAATTCATTTCAGAGATGTGGTCATTGCTGGTAAGGCGAGAATTAAACAGCAATTAATAATTTCTAAATTGATCTCAAAAGATAGTTTTTTGTCACATTTTATACTTCAGGGTTACAATTAGGTAAGACTTAAAAGTTTACACAACTTGGAAAACAAAAATTTGCTTTATGTAACTCTCTCTCTTTGGTCAGCAGGAAGCAAATTATTTTTTATCTGGATCATAGCAGAGCCAAAATGAAGGCTGCTAATTCACTATATAGATCATCAGCTTACAAGAAAAAAGGACAATAATCTCAACAAGTTCAACTTTCTAAATGTTTGATGTGCACTCTCACAATCACAGTTCAGTAACCACACATTCAACCTTCACCTACTCCCTTTGAAAATGTGAAATATATTGATTTAACTCTGGTACTCACTTTAGGCATTTATTTGACCTTTAATTTCTTTCATTAAAATCCTCCAGAATTAAAGGCGAAAAAAGAAATCAATGAAACAATACTTTGAGATTTAATATCAATGCAAAAGGTGCCAGGCTGTGGAAATCATTCGCTGCTGCTGTTAATTGTCAATGGGGTGTGGCAGAGCAAAGTGCATTGCTGAATACTCCACATACTTGATAATCTATGTACAGTCAATTGTGTCACTAATTTAGTATTATTTCTATGCTCTGTAGTTAAAAGAAAACATGCATCAAATGGCTCCAATGCCCAAGAACATGCCTTCCACAGAACTTGGAACCAGTTTTGTTTTAAAAAAATCTTAGACCAAACTGTATTGGAATTACTGCAAGATAATTTTAAATAAAGGAAACAAAAAAAAAGTTACTGGTGAATCAAGCATACCAAGAAAGAGACAAAGTTATAATTTTGAATCCAGAAGCTGACTGATGCTTGGAGGGCACAAAAGCATAGCGATCAGCACCTCCATGATTAAAGTTTCAATTACATCCACAAAAAATATTTAAGTTCTTATGTAACCATCAATTCCTGAGCAATCCCAAAAAGTAATGCATGTACAAAGCCTTTAATTCCAGAAAAGTAATTTTATTTTTGCCATATAGAGATATTGTCGAAACAGATGAATAGTCTTCAATCAGAAACATTAACTGTATCTCTTTCCACAGTTGCTGCCTGATCTGCTGAGTTTTTCCAGCATTTTCTGTTTTTATTTCATATTTCCACCATCTGCAGTTTTATTTATGCCATCTTCCAGCATAACATTTTACACTTGCCTTTCCATTCCCTTAAAACAAAAGGTAGTGGGTGCCTGAAGGTCATCTCAGACCTGGTAGGCCAAAGGTTCTGTTTCCACACTGTACAACCATGACGCCAAAAGTATTAACATCAGTTTTTGTGGATCTTTGATTCATGATCCAAGCATTGGGTGGCAATTAATTTTCCTATCTCCACACACAAATCAGGAACGCACAACCTTTGTTCATGTGCAACAAAGACCAAAATGTTCTTTTAAAAATACCTGCATGGCTCGTTTGTGTATGACATCTGCATTTGCATGCCTTGAGGTTTTGTTCATGTGCAGTAAAAAAAGAGAAAATAAAAGAGAAAAGAAAATCCAGGAGGAGAATAACGTGAGCTTTGAAGGAAGGGGGAAGTTTTTTTTTTAAAAAAGAGCCAAGCTAACTGAACCCCACATCTGAATAATAGCTCTCCCATCACAACTCTGTTCAGAGCCACCAACTTCAATCAATCTGCCTGGCAATCTGTTCAAAACTGAACCAGATTGTTCACAATTCTGGTGTTATTTTTTGAACCTCATATTCATTTTATTACCAAGAAAGTGTTTTCGGCTCAATAACTGCCCTTCTCCTTCTTTGTCTCTATTCAACTGCTGCTGAAATCCTCAACCATGCCTTTGATACTACTAGATTTGACTGGAAAGAGTGCAGAGGAGATTTAGGAGGATGTTGCAGGACTTGAGAGAGGTTGAGTACAGACTTTTTCCGTGGAGCATAGGGAAATGAGGGGGTGATCTTACAGAGATGTATAAAATCATGAGGGGTACAGACAGGGTCAATATGCAGTCACTTACCCAAGGTTGGAGAATCAAGAACTAAAGGGCACAAGTTTAAGGTGAGAGGGGAGAGGTTTAATAGGAACTTGAGGGGCAACCTTTTTCACCTAGAGAGTGTTCTGTATATGGATTGAGCTGCCAGAGGAAGTGATTTAGGCAGGTACATTTTAAATATTTTAAAAAGGTACTTGGACAGGTACATGGATAGGAAAGGTTTAGAGGGATAAGGGCCAAATGCAGACAAATGGAACCAGCTTAGATGGGAATCTTGGTCGACATTAAATAACAAGGACTGACACTGAATTTTGATTTTTATTCAAACTATTCCTTACATTGTAAAAAAGGAAATGTGTGCACACAGGCTTATGACTAAGGTCTCTGCCAATAATCATTGCCTATAATACATGAGTGACAACTTGTTAAAGCTTAAGTCAAAGAGAACAGAATAGGTAAATGTTTCAAGAATGTTATAAGAACATGTTGCTTTTCAAAGCGGTAACAGTAGATAAAGATTAAGGATACAAAATGCCTCAAAGATCATATCTATATGAGTTGCTCTTTTATCTTTCCGCTTCCTGTTACAGTTAAATTCTGTATGCCTTGCAAATTAAAAAATATACAGTATCAATAAAGGATAAGCCAGCTCCTTGAACTGATGCTGTCCTTATAATGAAGAGATTCCCACAGTCCTATGGTCCACAGTCTTCCTGTATTTAGGCCCAGTAATGCTGAAGGAATTCCAATATGTTTCCTGCTGGCAGGATGGGGTTCCCTGTGATCTCCCCGGTGACTTAAGAACAGCTTCTTCTCCACTGCTATCAGACTTCTGAACCAATCACCTCTCTCACATCCTCTTCCCGGTGGTGCTGCCATGTTCTCGGACTCTTAATTCTACCTCTCTCGGTTATTCCGCTATGGTCACTTTTGCCTTTTTTTATGTTACTTCAGAATGCAATACACTTTTTGCACCATTCTGCTGTCTTGAACCCAGTGTTGCAGTTGTTATTACCATGTACACTGTTTACTGTGTGAACTTCATTCAAACAAGGAATTTCATTACATCCTGGTGTATATGACAATAAATCTTTTTGAATCTGAACCTGTGACAGTTGCCTTTGTAAAGACTTAAGATTGTTCCAGGTTGACCCTGATCCAAATAGACAGTTATTGATGTCTCAATAAGGTAATAATACTTCTAAGGAAGGGCTTTGAAGGCCTCTCCAGAAAGAAGAACAAGAGTGTTCTCCCTGCCCAATATTTACCCATAAATTCCATCACTAAAACAGGTTAGTTTTAGGGGACCTGATAGAGGTATATAAGATGATGAGAGGTATTGATTGGGTAGATAGTCAGAGGCTTTTCCTCAGGGCTGAATTGGTGGCCACAAGATGACGTAGGTTTAAGGTGCTGGGGAGTAGATATAGAGGAGATGTCAGGGGTAAGTCTTTTACTCAGAGAGTGGTGAGTGCGTGCAATGGGCTGCCAGAAACGGTGGTGGAGGCGGATATGATAGGGTCTTTTAAGAGACTGTTGGATAGGTACATGGAGCTGAGAAAAATAGAGGGCTATGGGTAAGCCTGGTAATTTCTAGGGTCGGGACATGTTCAGCACAGCTTTGTGGGCTGAAGGGCCTGAATTGTGCTGTAGTTTTTCTATGTTTCTATGCTTCTAGATTACCTAGTCCCATTCCCGGCTGTGGAAACTTCCTGCACACAACTTGGTTTTCACAGTTTCTAAACAGTGATTTCAGTTAAAAAATAATTTGTTATAACATGCTTTGGAATATCCTGATAAGGTGCTAAGTTCTTTGTAAATCCTGATGCTGTGACGTTTAGCTGCTCCCTTCCTTAAAACAAGTGACCAAACCTTTCTTTGGTCAAGGAAGAAAATTTTGGACAAACATGAGAATGTTTAAATTTTTGAAGAGCTACAGAATATTCCCATGCTGATCATGACAGCTTCTGCATCCTACCACCTCTGGGAGTCGGTGGGAGTGTGGATCAGATTTGTTCGGGAAGATGTGATAGCCTGCTTTTTGTGTCTGTAATAATCCTGCCTGCACAAAACAGGTTAACAACTGAAATGGGTAGAGACAATCAGAAAAATTACTCTTCAAATTGTAGTTGTTTTAAACAAATTCATACTCTTCAAAACGTCTAGCTTGAATTTTGGTATTGGTGCTGGTATTGGTCTATAATTGTCACTTGTACCAGGGTACAGTGAAAAGCTTGTCTTGCATACTGTTCGTGCAGATCAATTCATTACACAGTGCATTGAGTTAGAACAGAGTGCACTGAGGTAGTACAGGATAAAAACAATAACAGAATACAGAATGAAGAGTCACAGCTACAGGGAAGTGCATTACAGGTAGACAATAAGGTGCAAGGTCATAACAAGGTAGATTGTGAGGTCAAGAGTCCATCTCATCATATAAGGGAACCGTTCAATAATCATCACCGTGGGATAGAAGCTGTCCTTGAGCCTGGTGGTATGTGCCCTCAGGCTCCTGTATCTTCTGCCTGATGGAAGAGGAGAGAAGAGAGAATGACCCAGGTCTTTGATTATGCTGGCTGCTTCACCAAGGCAGTGAGAGGTACTGACAAGAGTCCATGGAGGGAGGCTGGTTTCTGTGATGTTCTGGGCTGTGTCCACAACTCTCTGCAGGTTCTTGAGGATTTTAACTTGGCTGATTTTAATCTGGTCTTTATGGAGTACTTCACTGCAGCATTGATGCAAAACTTCCTGAAGTTAATGAAGAATCTCTACTTGACTAAATTTAACATGAAGTGTTACTAAGATTCACATTTAATTCAATTAAAGGGAATCAATAGGACAGATGTGTGATGCAGTATCCTGAGGAATAAAAAGTGAATAATTTCCAGACACCATTTCAATCAAATGGATTTTTTGGCCATTGATGTCTGTGGAGTGAGCACAGTATCCTGACTGGTTACATCATGGTCTGGTACGGCAATTCGAATGCGCAGGAACGTAAGAAGCTGCAGAGAGTAGTGGACTCTGCCCAATACATCACAGACACATCCCTCCCTACCATCGGTAGCATCTGCAGGAGGCACTACTTCAAGAAGGCAACATCTATCATGAAAGATCCCACCATCTGGGCCATGCCATCTTCTCACAGCTACCATCGGGCAGGAGGTACAGAAGCCTAAAGTCCCCACACCACCTACTTCCCTTCAACCGTTTGGTTCTTGAACCAACCTGCACAATCCTAATCACCACCTCTGTATAGCAACACTATGACCACTTTGCACTACAATGGACTATATTTTATGTTCTAATTGTGTGTAGCAGTTAGCGACGCTATTACAGCGCCAGCGATCGGGGTTCATTTCCCATCGCTGTCTGTAAGGAGTTTGTACATTCTCCCGTGTCTGCGTGGGTTTCCTCTGGGTGTTCTGGTTTCCTCCCACATTCTAAAGACATACGGGTAGGTTAATTTGGGGTTTAAAATGGGCGGTGTGGACTCATTGGGCCAAAAGGGCCTGTTACCACGCTGTAAATAAAATTTACTAATTTAACCATGTGTAATTTATGTTTTTCTTGTGTATCTGATGCCATGTGCCTGTGATGTAAGTAAGTTTTTCATTGCACCTGTGCATACATGTACCTGTGCATACTGTATGACAAGAAACTTAACTTTGACTTTGATTTCGATTTGACTTTGAGTCTTGCTGTGCTGTCGAGTTTCAACACTCTGTGATTTCAAAGGTGTGAAAAATCAGGTCGCCTGTAAAATGTGTTCAACTGAAACCCATCCTGATCCAGTTAGGGTGGGATGACTATGGCAATTTAGAATTTGCTGTTTATTTGTTCTTCTGATCTAGCACCTCCCATAAATCTAACATTTATTTCCTTGCCCAGTACCTATAGCCAGACTTATTGATATGACACGCAGCCATTTTGCGCTAGTGATGAAGGAGAGAATCTTCAAGGTGTTGGATAGTGTAACATAGGCGTCATATGTAATATTGATTGGAAATAATTAAATATGTAGACTCAGTAGTGTAGCGGTTAGCACAACGTTATTACAAGATCCTTAAGATCTTTAAGATATAAAGATATCTTATCTAAGTTTGTACTGCTTCAAGTTCCTCTCTGATGTAGCAACAAGGTTTAATGTGGAAAGTTCTGTACAGAAAGCTGGAAAGGAGGGCTTTCCTGACTTTGTAAGCTTCAATTTCATTTTAAATACTTCATAGTTAGTTTGAATTTTCCTGTATCTCAGAGAGAGATATGCAGACAGATAAGATGTTCACCAAATGAGCAACATTGTCCTGGACGATATTAAACTTCTTGAGTGTCGTTGGAGCTGCAATCATCCAAGAAAGTGTGAGGGGTGGGACAAGGCCTCATTTTGGTGAGGTACAGGAACTTGCTGAAGTGTATATGGTGCAGTAAGATAAGATAAGATCTCTTTATTAGTCACATGTAAAATGAAACACACAGTGAAATAGATCTTTTGCATAGATGGTTCTGGGGGCAGCCCGCAAGTGTTGCTACACTTCTGGTGCCAACATAGCATGCCCACAACTTCCTAACCCGTATGTCTTTGGAATGTGGGAGGAAACTGGAGCACCCGGAGGAAACCCACGCAGACACGGGGAGAACGTACAAACTCCTTACAGACAGTGGCCAGAATTGAACCCGGGTCGCTGATGTTGTAATAGCGTTACACTAACCGCTACACTACCGTGCCTGCCCAGCAAGCCTGGACCATTGGACCTGAGACGTGAGTTCAAATCTCAGCATGCAGCTGTGGAATATTAATTCGGGTCAGTCAATAAATCTGGAATTTTAAAAACAAATGTACGTCTCAGTAACTTCATTGCACTGCACTTTCTCTGTAGCTGTGACATTGTGACAGCTGTACTGTTATTGTTTTTACCTGTACTACCTCAATGCACTCTGCACTAACTCAATGTAACTGCACTGTGTAATGAATTGATCTGTACGATCAGTATGCAAGACAAGTTTTTCACTGTACCTCAGTACAACTGACAATAATAAACCAATACCAATACCAATAAATATCTGATCAATGTAAAAACCAATCTGGTTCTCTCATGCCCTTCAGGAAAGGGAAACTTCTCCTGACAGGTCTGGCATATATGTGTCTCCAAGCCACCAATGTGGTTAATTGTTAACTTATCCTAACCTATTGTAACCTCGGAGGTTGGACAAACTTGGGTTGATTTCTCTTGAGTGTCAGAGGCTGAGGGGCGACCTGATAGAAGTTTATAAAATTATGAGAGGCATAGACAGATAGCCAGTGTCTTTTTCCCATGGTGGAAATGTCAGATGTTAGAGGACAAAGCTGGAAATGTCAAATATTGGAGGACAAAGCTGGAAATGTCAAATATTAGAGGACAAAGGTTTGTGAGAGGGGGAAAGTTTAAAGGAGATTTACAAGGCAAGTTTTTGTACATAGAGGGGAACAGGTGCCTGGAATGCACTGCCAAGGGAAGTGGAGTTCTTTTTCTAACACCATGGACTGTGTCCTGGAGAGACCCTCAGTCTTCTGCAAGTCATTACTGTCCATGTTGTGCTTGATTATTTGCCCTTTATTGGTTTAATGTTAACGCAGACTTCTGTAAAGAAATGACTGGGGAAATAAAGCTCCTGGAGGGCACAGCACAGTGGCGCAGCTGGTACAGCTGCTGTCTCACAGCGCTGGAGACCCGGGTTCAAACCTGACCTGGGACATTGTTTGTGTGGAGTTTCCAATGTTCTCCCTCTGTGACCCTGTGGGTTTCCTCCAGGTGCTCTGGGTTCCTCCCCTATCTTAAATTCGGCCACTGTAAATTGTCCTCAGTGTGTAGGTGAGCAGTAGAATCTCAGAAGAGTTGAGATTAAAAAGCGGGATTAATGTAGGATTAGCGTAAAATCAGGATTATGAACAGCTCTTTGGAACTGAACCCTTTCATAACAGAGCGACTGTCTGCATTTCATCTGGAGATAAATGCCTTTGACAGTACATTGTCAGGAGTGAAGGGGCTGTCTTGACAATTAAGTGTAAGGAGTTTATCCTGTTCAATATTTATCCTTTAACCATCTCCACTCAAATTGATTATTGGATTAGTATCAGTACCCATGATAAGATATGATAAGATATCTTTATTAGTCACATGTACATCGAAACACACAGTGAAATACATCTTTTGCATAGTGATTTTGGGGGACAGCCCGCAAGTGTCGCCACGCTTCCGGCGCCAACATAGCACGCCCACAACTTCCTAACCCGTACGTCTTTGGAGTGTGGGAGGAAACCGGAGCACCCGGAGGAAACCCACGCAGACACGGGGAGAACGTACAAACTCCTTACAGGCAGCGGCCGGATTTGAACCCGGGTCTCTGGCGCTGTAAAGCATTATGCTAACCACTATGCTACTAGAAGGAAGTTGTTCCCATCACAGATTCAGTGAAACCCTTTCTTACTGATCCACTGATACCCGTCTGTGATTTCTGCTGCTCTCTGGACTCACCCTGACTCGTTACCACAACCACGTGTCCTTCCTCAGTACTTCTCTTCGCTGGTTCCTACTCGCTCCCCAGCTCCCCCATCACTGCGTTTCTTTCCCCTCCTCTATCCACTCCAGCTGCCCCTCACCCACACACACCTCCCTCCGTGTTCCCTCTCCGCACTGTTCCCACCTGCTCTCCCCACCACCTTTATTTGGTTCCATGCTCGAAGGTGGAGCCTTCCATCATCTGCAGCCCTTTGTTGCCTCCACCCATCACCTCCCGGCCTCTTGTCACCATTTCCAACCTTCCCTCCTCCATCTGCCAATCACCCCCTTCTCTCCAGGATCCACCTATCGCCTGCCAGCTTTTGCTCCGCCCCTTCCCTCCACCTCTTTATACTGGCTACCTCTGCTCTGCCTTTCAGTCCAGACGAAGGGTCTCGACTCGAAACGTCGGCTGTTCATTTCCCTCCACGGATGCTGCCTGACCTGCTGAGTTCCTCCAACATCTTGTTTGTTGAAAACAGATTTACAGTTAGGGGGAGATGTGAAGAGAATCTTCATATTTGTAGGGAGTAATGATCTGGAAGGATGGTATAAACAGGTGCTTCTGGGCTTTCAAAGGGGAATTGGATCAGTTTTTGAGCGAGAATAACGCTCAGGGCGATGAGATTGAGACTGGGCAGGCCAAATAGTGCAGCGGTTAGCATAACGCTATTACAGCGCCAGCGACCAGGGTTCGGTTCCCGTCGCTGTCTGTAAGGGGTTTGTACGTTCTCCCTGTGTCTGCGTGGGTTTCCTCTGGGAGCTCCGGTTTTCTCCCACATTCCAAAGACGTACGGGTAGGTTAATTTGGGTTTAAAAAATGGGCGGCGCGGACTCGTTGGGCCGGAAGGGCCTGTTACCACGCTGTAAATAAAATTTTAAAAATTTTAGGAAGTTGTGGGCATGCTATGTTGATGCTGGAAGTGTGGCGACACTAGCGGGCTGCCCCCAGAACACTCTACGCAAAAGATGTATTTCACTGTGTGTTTCGATGTACATGTGACTAATAAAGATATCTTATCTTGTTCTACCAGGAATTGACTTAGATGATGGGTCAAATAGCCCCTTACTGTGTCAGAACAATTCTATCCTGTTTTAGAGTCACTGAGTAATACAGGAGGGAAGTTAGCTCTTCGTCCATTATGACCAAGCTGGTCCTATCTGCCAGCATTTGGCCCATGTCCCTCTAAACCTTTCCTATCTATGTACCTGTCCAAGTGTCTCTTAAATGTTATTATTTTATCTGCCTCAACCACTTCTGGCAGCTCATTCCATATACGCACCACCTTCTGTGTGAAGAAGTTGCCCCTCAGGTCCTTTTAAAATCTTTCACTTCTCACCTTAAACCTGGGCCTTCTAGTTTTTAGTTAGAGCCTCTTTATTGTTCTGACACAGTAAGAGGCTATTCAGATGCACTCAGCACATCACGGAAACCGGCCTCTCCTCCGTGGACTCTGTCTACATTTCTCACTGCCTTGGTGAAGCAGCCAACATAATCAAAGACCCCACCCACCCTGGACATTTTCTCTTCTTCCCCCTCCCAATGGGCAGAAGATACAAAAGCCTGAAAGCACGTACCACCAGGCTCAAGGACAGCTTCTGTCCTGCTGTTATAAGACTGTTGAACGGTTTCCTGAAACAATAAGATGGACTCTTGACCTCACAATCCACCTCGTTATGACCTTGCACCTTATTGTCTGCCTGCACTGCACTTTCTCTGTAACTGTAACACTTTATTCTGCCCTCTGTTATTGTTTTACCTGTGCTACCTCAATGCACTGTTGTAATGAATTGATCTGTATGAATGGTATGCAAGATAAGTTTTTCACTGTACCTCGGTACAAGTGACAATAATAAACCAATTTACAAATTTGCCAATTTACAAATTTGCCAATTTACCAATCCATCCCTGGGAAAAAGACTATGTGTGTTCACCCTATCTATACCCCTCATGATTTTATGCACCTCTACAAGGTCACCCCTCAATCTCCTACATTCCAAGGAATAAAGACCTCGCCTGCCCAACCTCTCCCTATAACTCAGGCCCCCGGGTCCTGGCAGCATTCTTGTAAATCTTCTCTGCACTCTTTCCAGTTTAATAATATCTTCCCCATGACAGGCTGAACAAAACTGTAACAATACTCCAAGTGCAGTCTCACCAACGTCTTGTACAACTGTCTATCAACACCTCCACACCTGGTTCCACTTATCGCTTGCCTGCTCCTACTTCACCCCTTCCCCTCACCTCTTTACACCAGCTATTTCCCCTCTATATTTCAGTCCAGATGAAGGGTTTCGACCTGAACTGTCGACTGTCGATTTCTCTCTACAGGTGCTTCCTGGCTCACTGTTGTGGAACTTGCTGTTTCCAATAGCTTGGACTCAAGTTTCTGCAGTGTAACCAGAAGCCAGAACTCTCTGAGTCCTAACAAATGAGCCACAACTGATTCTGGTGGTTTGTGGGTTTGCATTAACTAGATGACGGACTTATTCAACCAGGTCACTAAAGTAACTCTGCGGTTGATCTTAGCAAATCTGGCACGATGTCTCGTTCCAGTCAAGTGTCATTTGTGTTTCATTTGGCATCACTCTAACCTCAGAGATCTAAGTTTGTGGTGCCAGTATCACTCAGGAGAGTTGAACTCAGTAATCTTGGCTGATGCTTCAGTGAAATTCATGTGACAGAGCAACTAAATTTTTAGAATTTAGCCAGAAATCTATTTATTAATGCAGTGATGTGAGTTCAAAACCCATAACCCCAGCTGGTTCAGTAATGTTCTTCGAAGAAGGAAATCTATTGTCCTTGCTCATTCTGATGTCGATCTGATAATCCAGACCTACAAATGTAGTTCATTCTTGATAGTCCTGCAAAGGATTGGATAATGAATGTTGGCCCAGCCAATGATGTCAACAAACTGTGCACTAATCAGCAGAAGGCAGACGTGCTTTGGGATGAAGCTTTAACAAGCCTTCCATGTGTAGACATGCAAAATGTGGAGGCCTGATCATTTGGGGTGTTTAAGGGGAAGATTGATAGGTATCTAACCAGACAAGGTGTCAAGGGATATGGGGAAAAGACCGGGAATAGTTTAGCTCATGGTGAGGTTGCGGAGCAGACTCGATGGGCCGAATGGCCTACTTCTGCTCCTTTGTCTTATGATCTTGTAATCTTGTGAAAATCCCATGGTGCTATTTTCAAGTTCACTTCAGTACTCTGGCCAGCATTTATCCTTTAATTGTCATCACAAGAAAATTATTTTCACTTTGTGTGTGGTGGTGCTCTTTGCAAATTGCTTCCCGATTTTCTTATATTGCAACAGTGATGTCATTTCCTCAGGTACTTTGTTGGTTGTAAGTTGCTTTGAGGTGTGAAAGCAGTGCAAGTTATTCTTTGGTGTTCTTTTCACAACCCCTCAGACAATGAAACAGTCCATGCCCACACAAAACAAGACATGGATAACACCTCAGGCTTGGACCAATATGGCAGGTAACATATAGAACATAGAACAGTACAGCACAGTACAGGCCCTTCGGCCCACGATGTTGTGCTGAACTATATAAACCTTACCCCCATTCAATGTATCCCCCTCTCTACTTCACCTCCCATAACTCTATTTTTCTTTCGTGCTGCTCAGGTACCAGGTTACCTCAGGAAGAGTAAGTGCAGCTCCCTTCCACCCTGATGTATAATGGCACCACCACAATTGAGTTCTCTACCTTAGGATGGCCATTGATGGACACTTAACTGGACCAGTGATGTAAATTCTGTATGCACGCGACCCCATGTTACAGGGGTGTTGCATCCCTAGAAAACTGTCTGTTATATGACTTTCCATAACGCAAATCCACATCATCTGCACATGCATTAAGAAATGCCAGTTGAAAAAAAAATGCTTTTTTATTTACCTTTATTTAACATAAATTTCATGGGTGAATTTTTATTCCAAATCTCAGCATGTTTGGTAGTGACTTGTGAATTCTGTAAGGGTGAATTTCTGTTACCCAAACTGCTGTAACACAAGGGTCACCTGTAATAACAGGTCAAAAGTTGGACATCCCACAGTGAATAGCTCATATCTTGACTCACCAAAGCCCTTCCACTATCTACAAGACACAAGTCAGGAGTACAATGGAAACTCTCCGCTCACCTGGATGAGTACAGCTCCAACAGCATGGACATTAGGTATCTTAGATGTTTATTTGTTAGTCATATGTACATCGAAACACACAGTGAAATGTGTCTTTTTGCATTGCTGAGAATGTGCAAGCAAGTGTCGCCACTCTTGCAGCGCCAACATAGCATGCCGCCAGCTCCTAACCCATACGTCTTTGGGATGTGGGAGGAAACCGGAGCACCCGGAGGAAACCCACGCAGACACGGGGAGAACGTACAAACTCCTTACAGACAGTGGCCGGAATTGAACCTGGGTCACCTGCATACAAGAAGCTCAACACCATCCACGGTAAACTAGCCCACTTGAATGACACCCAAGCAACTTCTCTGAACCTCTTCCCCCTCCATTGCTAGTACATTTTTGCTGCAGCGAGTACCATCTACAACCCTTGCTGCATCATCTTGCCAAGGCTCTTCAACCTCATCACCCAACCTCACAAGCTCTACTCTCCAAAGGGACAAGGGTGACAGACACACAGGAACACCAAGTTCTCCTCCAATCTGCACACCACCCCTGATCCGGAAACATCTCTGTCCGGTCATCACCTCTGTGTCCAAATTCTGGAACTCCCTCCACCAGATTGCTTCCTGGGAGAGTGGGTTTGTTGGATGAGGGGCTAATCTGAAGAATGAGAAATGACCTTTTTGGAACATACAAGATTCTTTTGGGATTTGACAAGGTATTTGCAGGGATGACATTTTACCTTGGCTGGAGTCACAATCTTATCCAGTAGTTTACTGCTGTACCTAGTTCTTGTAGACCATAGAACACTACAGCACAGTACAGGCTCTTCTGCCCACGATGTTGTGCCGACATTTTATCCTGCTCTATTATCTATCTAACCCTTCCCTCCCACATAGCCCTCCATCTTTCTATCTTATGTTAGATTTTATTAAACTGACCAGCTGCCAAAGTCTTTTGGCATGCAGTGTGGATGTACCTATGGGGCAGGTTACACACAGTAAGGTATACATATCACCTTTCTGAACATTGGTGAAACTGATAGGTTTTGTAACAGGCCACAGCTTTCAGCATACGTGCTCTATTTATTATCTGAATCTGAGTTTCACAGCTGCCAGAGTGGGATTTCAGCTTTGGACTAGGTAAGCCTCAGGGTTATTCAAACCTGTCATTTAATCACTCTGCTATCAAACAAGTCTGCCAGTTAGGAAGTGTAGCCTTTGTTCCAGTGCAGAGTAGGAGGAAAATGGTATGAAGTCAGGGAGATGAGTGACTTTCCATTCCCCCACTCCCTACCTTCCCACAGCATTCAGTTAGATGCTCGGGTTAGTCAGTCAAGAGCATGCAATGTCTGAGCTGTCTTTGAATCCATTCCTGTTCTTCCTTGTATGATGTATCCCACTCAGGCTGAAGGAACCCATGCAAATATAATTAGATATATACCCAACACACAGCCTACCTTGAATAATCAGATGTGGGGAGCAGCGTGAAGGGCTATCAAGGTGGAAATGGTGTATCGATGTAACACAAGTGAAGTGTTATGGTCACCATCATGAAAATAGCATGATAACCAGCCAGTACATGTCAGGAACACAAGGAGCTGATGGACCAATGTGCATACATTTAGTGTGAAGTAGATGAATCAAACTTTCCTGCAGAATCATTGGAGAACAGAGGAGGTGGTGGTCGTGTAGCAGGGAGTGCTGCTGTCTCACAGCTCCACGGTTCGATCTTGACCTTGAGCACCGCCTGAGCGGAGTTAGGACATCCTTCTTGTGACTGCATGGGTTTTCTCCCACAGCCCAAAGACATGCCGGTGGGTTAAATGACCGCTGCAAATTACCACTTGGTGTAAGTTAATGGAAAAGGAACCAAAAGAGAAGTCAGTGACCACGTGATGAGGAGTAAATTGTAGTGGGACGAGAGGGGGTGCGGAGGGGAATGGAATAAGCTGAGGAGAAATGAGATTGGGAGCCAGCATGGGCCAAATAGTAATTGGCAATTGGTTCATTATCGTCACATGTACTTAGATACAGTGAAAAGCTTTGATTTGCATGTCATCCATACAGATCATTTCACCACATCAGTACATCGACGTAGTACAAGGGAAAAGCAATGACAGAATGCAGAATATAGTGTTGCAGATACAGGGAAAGAGCAGTGTAAGCAGACAATAAGGTGCAAGGGCCATGACGAGGTAGATTATGAGGTGAAGAATTCATCTTTATCATACAGCAGGTCCATTCAAGAGTCTTATAACAGCAGGATAGAAGCTGTCCTTGAGCCTGGTGGTGCATGTTTTCAAGCTTTTGTATCTCCTGCCAGAAGGAAGGCAGTAGAAGAGAGAATGACCAGGATAGGAGGATTATGTTGGCTGCTTTCCCAAGATGGTGGGAATTGTAGACAAGCGTCCATGGAGGGGAGGCTGATTTTCTTGATAGACTGGGCTGTGTCCACAACTCCCTGCAGTTTCTTGCAGTCACGGGCAGAGCAGTTGCCGTACCAAGCTGTGGTGCATTCAGATAGGATACTTTCTATGGTGCATCTGTAAAAATTGGTGGGTGTCAAAGGAGACATGCCAGATTTCCTCATCCTTCTGAGGAAGTAGAGGTGCCGGTGAGCTCTCTTGGCCGTGGCGTCCACGTGTTTGGACCTGGACAGACTATTGGTGATGTTTACACCTCAGAACTGGACAATAGGCTGGAGGGTCTCCTTCTGTGCTACAATGTATTCAGCCATTGAATTGAGTCCACCTTTCTCTTTAGAATCAGCCAAACATTCCCAACTGAGTGTTTCCCATTCCTGAATAAAAATGAGGGGGGGTGCATCAGCAGTGGAGGGGGGTAAGCAAAAGGTTACACAAAGCTCTCGTGCTGGATTGGATCCTCGAGCTGTGGCAATCTCAGTCACGGGTGATTCAGTAGTTCATTGTCGTATACACCAAGGAGCAATGAAATTTTTGCTCGTGTGACTTTGATTTTTGGGTTAATGTGAGGAGATATCAGACAGACCTCTCCCTGGCTTCTGATTACTGATGAGCACACCATGCAAAACATCAGCTGAAGACAAGATCTGGAAACACCGGAGAGGCAGATGGCCTGGATCTGTTTTCCTCGGATTGGTAGAGGTTGAAGGGAGACCTGATAGAGGTGTACAGAATTATCAATTACAAAGTAGATAGGGTAGATAACCAGAATTGTTTCCCCTTAGCAGATGTGTCTTAAACCAGAGGGTAAGGTTAATAAAAGAGGTAGAGGGAATTTGAGGAAGGATTTTTTCACCCAGAGGAAGGTTGGAATCTGGACCGCACTGTCTGAGGGGGATACTCTCACAACAACTCCCTCAGGGAGTAACTCACCTCCTAACTCCCCAAAGCCTGCTCACCATCGACAAGGCTTAAGCCAGGAGTGTGAAGGAACACTCTCCACTTACTTGGATGAGTGCAGCTTCAACAACACTCAAGAAGCTCGACACCATATAGGACATAGCAGCCCACTTGACAGGCACCCCATCTACAACCACTCACTCACTTCACCACCGACCCACAGGAGCAGCAGTTTGTACCATCTACAGGATGCACAGGTATTGGTATTAGTTTATTATTGTCACGTACTGAGGTACAGTAAAAAACTTGTCTTGCATACCATTCATACAGATCAACTCATTACACAGTGTATTGAGGTAGTACAGAGTGCATTACCAGGGAGTCTTCCTTAGATGGCACCTTCCAAACCCACAACCTTTACCAGCTAGAAGGACAAAGGCAGCAGAATCGTGGCAATAACACACCACCACGTGGAAGTTGCCCTCCAAGCCACACACCATCCTGACTTGGCAATATATCGCTGTTTTTTTCACCATCTTTGGCTCAAAATCTTGGAAGTCTCGCCCTAACATCAATGTGGGTGTACCCCCACCTCAAGGACTGCAGCAGTTCAAGAAGGCAGCTCACCACCACCTTCTCAAGGGCAACTAGGGATGGGCAATTAAATGCTGGTTCAGCCTTCAAAGAGCACATTCCTTGAATGAATAAAAGAAATATTTAAATGGACAAGCACTTGAATCACTAAGGTATAGAAGGCCAATTGCTGGAAAATGGCATGGGGACAGATAGGTACTTGATTGGTGTGGACAAGGTGGGCTGAAGGACCTGTGTCCATGCACTGTGACTCTGTGACCATCAAATGTTGAACGGCACGGGTCAAGCAACGTCAATGGAAAGAGAAACCGAATTCATATTTTGTCCAGATGAGTGTCTCAACCGGAAATATCAACTGTCCATCTCCCTCCACAGATTAGTTTGGCACAACATCATGGGGTGAAGGGTCTGTTCCTGTGCTGTTCTATGTTCTATGTTCTAAATTGCCTCTCCTCATCTTTCTTCGCAAAATACGAAACCTTGCATTTCTCCGCATTAAGTTTCATCTTCATGCGTCTGCCCATTCCAATCCCACCAGTCTATGTCCTGCTGCAATCTATCACTATCCCCCTGGAAGTTCACAACACCGCCAAGTTTTGGGTTATCTGCAAGTTTGGAAATTGCATCTTGCACCCCAAGTCCATCATTAATATAGACCACAAAAAGCAATGGCCCTAACGTCAATCCCTGGGAAACACCACTGTTCACTTCCTCCAGACCAATAAATAATCACTCACCATGACCCTGTTACCTAGCCAACGTATCCAATGTCTCATTTATATCTTGTGCTTCCACCTTTGTTGGTAAGCCTGCTATGTGGCACCTTATCAAAAGTCACTGAAAGTCCATGTACACTGGATTGACTACACTACCTCTTCAAAAGATTTGTTAAACACCACTTGCTCCACTAACTGAATTGCCTCAGTTAATTCCTTTTCCTCTTGGTGACTATTAATCTTGTCCTCGATCAATGTTTCTGAAAGCTTTCCCACCACCAAGATTAAACTGACTGGGCTTACTCCCTTATTTTGAACGAGGGAGTGATGTTCACCGTGCTCCACACCCCTCTGTCACAATCTTCATATCCAAGGAGCATTGGAAGATTACGTTCAGTGTCCCGTGAATTCTTCCCAAGCTTCCTCCTTAAATTTCGAGGGTGCATCCCAACTGGTCCTGGTGACTTATCTACTTTAAGTTCAGCTAATGTTTCTAATGCCTCTATGCTATCAATTTTTAATACAGCCAGTGTTTCAGCTATCTCTGTCTGTAAGGAGTTTGTACATTCTCTCCATGTGGCGTGGGTTTCCCATACGGGTTAGGAAGTTGCCGGCATGCTATGTTGGCACTGGAAGCGTGGCGACACTTGTAGACTGCCCCCAGAACACTCCACGCAAAAGATGCATTTCACTGTATGTTTGGATGTACATGTGACTAATAAAGATACCTTGTCTATATTATTATATTAGATGCCCCCTCTCCCCAGTGAAGACAGATGCAAAGTTTTCTTTTAGTATAGAAGAATGCTCTAAGTATTGATGAGCAAGTTCCCATTTATGTTAATTTAGTTATGTTAACTTATGTGTGTCATGTTTGTAATGTACTCTGCTGCTGCAAAAAGCTAATTTTCATGGCATTTATACTCTGTATGTGTGCCTCTGACAGTAAGCTTGAACTTGTATTTTTGTCCTTGACAGACCCCTCTCCTCTATGTACTGCATTTTACTATGTGTATGCCTGTAAAACTTTTGGATTCCCTTTTTACGTTGATAGCTAATCACTTCTCACTCACTCTCACTCTAATTTTCACTTCCCCTTGATTCTGACAAGTGTTCAGAAACACGTCACGTGCAGCCCTTTAGTTTATCTCTCTCTGCGTCACTGTTGTCATCAGTGATCTCTGGATTTGTTTGTTCTTCCTTTGCTCTTCATGACAACGTGCCTCAGCCTCAACCGTATCCAAACTATCTCTTCCTTAATGGCTGCCCATTGCTATGTTATGGTTTTGCCTGTCAATTTTTGGTCCCAATTTACCTGGACCAGATCCACTTCCATCCCTTTGAAACTGGTCTTCTTCCAAAGACCATGTGCCTTCACCCTCTCTATGACCCTCATGACCTTATACACCTCTATCAGGTCACCCCTCAATCCTGATGAAGGGTCTCGATCCAAAACATCGACTGTTTATTTCCCTCCATAGATGCTGCCTGACCTGCTGAGTTCCTCCAGCATTTTGTGTGTGTTGTTTCAGATTCCAGCATTTGCAGAATCTCTTGTGACCCCCTCCATCTCCTACGTTCCAGGGAATAAAGTCCTAGTCTATGCAACCTCTCCTCTTAACTCAGGCCCCCATGTCCAGGTAATGTCCTGGTAAATCTTTTCTGCACTCTTTCTAGTTTAATAACATCTTTCCTACAACAGAGTGACCAAAACTGTACACAGTGCTCCAAGTGCATGGAGACCTGAACCCCACACAATATTCCAAGTGCCGTTTAATCCGTGTTTTGTAAAGTTGCAACATAATGTCCCATCTCTGATATTTTATGCCATGATCTAAGGCGGCAAGCACGCCATATGCCTTCTTCACCACCCTCTCTGCCCGTGTTGCCACTTTCAGGGAGCAATGAAATTGAACCCCAAGGTCCCTCTGTTCATTAACATTCCTTCATTCCTTGAGTGCTCTACTCATTGAAGTGATGTCATTCTGACAAAGATACAGTCTGTTTGCAGTAATTAAACCTGTTTTAATTCCTCTGAATCAAATGTTCAATGTGATTACATTACTGCACAGCTAAAGTGCAATTTGACCTTTTTTAAAATTCTTCCTGTTTAGAAAACATCAATCCAGGTCATAGAAGGGAGGCTTGGACTTTTGAGGCCACTTTTTCTTCCTGTATAGATTATTGCATCAAGCAGTTTAATCTGTGGGGCCATAAATATAAGACCGTGACGTATAAATCCATGAATCCATGGAGGGAGAGATTGAGAAGTGTGTAGCTGGTGCCATATTGATGATGAGATCAACGGAGAGGAAGAAAGCTGTAGACTGCAGGAACACTGCTCAGCTGAGCAGAGCAAATGGAAATTAATCCGGAGAAGTGCGAGTTATTGCAGGGTGGGGAGTGGGACGGAGCAAACAAGGCTAGGGGATACACAATAACTGGTTGAACACTGAGGAGTGTAGAGGAGGAGAAGGCCCTTGGAAAGCACACACACACATCACCCAAGGTAGCAGGACATGTGTATTAGGTTAATAAAGAACGTAGAAAAGCAACGGGCCCTTTGTCCCACAATGTCTGGACCAACCACGGTGCCAAATTAAACTAATTACTTCTGCCTGCATGTGATCCACATCCCTCCATTCCCTGCATATTCACACAGCAGCTGCAGCCTCACCAGTACCCTGTACAGTTACAACCAACTTTTGCGATTCATGCACAAGCACTCCCGAGTCCCTCTGCACAACAGCACGTTGCAATCTTTCACCGTTTAAATAATAATCTGATCTTCTATTTTTCCTTCCAAAGTGGATGACCTTGCATTTACCAACATTGTACTCCATCTGCCAGACCCTTGCCCACTCACTTAACCTATCTACATCTCTCTGTAGACTCTACACATCCCCTGCTACATCTATTTCTTGGGTTGTTGCCTGTGCCACTGTAATGTTATTATTTGGTGGCCTATATACAACTCCCACCAGTTATTTTTTTGGGCAGGCACGGTAGTGTAGCAGTTAGTGTATAGCTATTACAGCACCAGAGACCTGGGTTCAATTCCCGCCGCTGTCTGTAAGGAGTTTGTACATTCTCCCCATGACTGCGTGGGTTTCCTCCGGGTGCTCCGGTTTCCTCCCACATTCCAAAGACGTACGGGTTAGGAAGTTGTGGGCATGCTATGTTGGCAACAGAAGCGTGGCGACACTTGCGGGTTGCCCCCAGAACACTCTATGCAAAAGATGCATTTCACGGTGTGTTTTGATGTACATGTGACTAATAAAGATAGCTTGTCTTGTTTTGTCATGTGCCTGTCTAAATGCCTCTTAAATGCCACTCTTGTATCTGCTTCCACCACTACACCTGGCAGTGCATTCTCGGCACCCACCACCTTCTGGGTATAAAATTTACCCTGCACGTCTCATTTAAACTTTTCCTCTCTCAACTTAAAGCAATGTCCTCCAGCACTTGACATTTCTACCCTAGGACAAACACTCTGACTATCTACCCTGTCTGTTCCTCTCATAATTTTATAAACCTCTATCAGGTCTCCCCTCAGCTTCCTTCACTCCCGAGAAAACAACCCAAGTTTGTCCAACCTCTCCTTATAGCTAATACTCTCTAATCCAGGCAGCTTCCCGGTGAACCTCTTCTGCACCCTCTTCAAAGCCTCTACATCCTTCCTGTAATAGAGCGACCAGAATTGAACACACTGCTCCAAATGTGGCCTAACCAAAGTTTTATATAGCTGCAACATGACTTCCTGCTCTTAACCAATGAAAGCAAGCATGCTGTACATCTTCTTGTTAAGATTCTATGCAGGATACTTTCTATTTTCCATATTCCCTTACAATATAGAAAGAGGCCATTTAGCATATTGAGTCGATGTTGGTTTACAGATCAATCCCCTTCCTCCATTAACATTCATTTTCCCTACATTCTCTACACTCCTTTCACTTCTACAAACTACCTATACCAGGGGAAACCTGCAGTGGGCAACTAATCTACCAACCCACATTTGGAATGCGGGAAGAAAATGGAGCACATCGACGAAAAAACCATCCAGTCACAGGTAGAGCATGCAAACTCCACACAGACAACAACTCTATTGTGCAGCCCTTCATTGTTCAAGGTGTGGAATAAAAGAGCGGTCATGCTAGGAACTAGCTATGCCACAGCTGGTATCCTGTGTACAATTCTTGTTACTTTTCTAAAGAGTGTGAAAGAGGATCTTCAAGGGATCGCTCTTATCCAGTAGACCGTGAGCATAATGGAGAGCTGGAGGTCTTGATGTTCAAACGCTATTTTCCTCAGATGGTGAAAGGGTGTGGTGGGGCGTGCAGTGAAGATTAGTGGATTCGTGGAATCCACTGGGGGTCTGGGACCAACAGCCAATGAAAAGTGATGGTTGAGGAGAATCCTTTCGATGACTTTCCTGCAAAAGACAGCAGGAAGACCTCTCCTTAGTTACCAAACTTAATTTTGTCTCCTTTCTTGAAGATGGCCATAAATAAAGCACCTCTGACAATCCTTGGCATGTCTTCCTCTGCCAAGATAAAAATGATGTCGTAGATTTGTGACAATAGTACTTCTGTGCCCTGCTTGTCGACACTTCTCGCTGTCTCGGTAAAGCAGCCAAATTAATCAAAAACCCCACCCACCCCAGACATTCTCTTCTCCCCTCTCCCATCAGCAGAAGATACAAAACCCTGAAAGCACAAACCACCAGGCTCAAGGACAGCTTCTATCCCACTGTTATAAGACTATTGAATGATCCCCTAGTATGATAAGATGGACTCTTGACCTCACAATCTACCTCATTATGGCCTTGCACCTTATTGTCTACCCACATTGCACTTTCTCTGTAACACTTTACTCTGCATTCTGTTATTGTTTTCTCCTTGTACTACCTCCTTATAGCACTACCCACTAATCCAGGCAGCATCCTGGTAAACCTCTTCTGCACCCTCTCCAAAGCCTCCACATCTTTCCTGTAATTGGGTGACCAGAATTGCATGCAATTTACCCAACCTTTTCCCAAGACACACCCAAATGAATTAGTAGACCACCTACATAACTGTGATTAACAATAAATCAAAGGTGTCATCAGTTCACTGTGAACAAGCTACTTCACAGAGAGAGTGCATTTTGCCCTGTTTTATTGTTATTCTTTTTGACTGATGGCTGAATCTTCCAAATATCCCAGAAACACATTCAGTGAGAAGGAATATCCAGAGGATTCCTCCATAATGAAAATAAACCCATGACAAATGTGCATCACCTTTGAACTCCAACCCTTACTGACTTAATGCAGAAGGGAGAAAGTACCTTTGAGCTATGATGTGTCAAAGTCAAAGTCAAGTTTATTGTCATATGCAAAGTACATGTGTGCACAGGTGCAATAACTTACTTACTTGCAGCAGCATCACAGGCACAAGAAAAACATAAATTAAACATAAATTTTACATAATTTTTACAAGAACACAAAATAAACAAAGGCCATTTTAGTGGAAAGTGATCATAGTGTTGCTATACTGTAGTGATCAGGGTTGTGTCGGTTGGTTCAAGAACTGAATAGTTGAAGGGAAGTAGCTATTCTTGAACCTGGTGGTGTGGGACTTCAGGCTTCTGTACCTCCTGCCTGATGGTAGCTGTGAGAAGAGTGTGCAGGTGATGAAGCATACCAGTTTTACACAGAGAAATTCCCATTAAACATGGAAACATAATCTGATTTTAGTGGCTGTCTGATAATTATTGTCCGGGAGCACAGACTGTGAACACATGATGAAATGTCACCCCAAGTAGTTTACACAGACATCTGCTGCACCAACTCATTCCCTCGGTCACTTTCCCCAGGCATGAACAATTGAATTCTCCAATTTCAGATCACCTACTCCCCTTTTCTCTCTCCTCCTGATCTACCTAATAACATTTATTGACTAAAAGCACTACAAAAGACAACCAGTGTCAATACACCACATCTAATACAGAAAAGAAGAAACTACGCAACGACATACTACGGTAGAGAATGCAAACTAATACTAACGAAACACACGCGACAATACACCCGTCAACGCGACATGCGACACTTCAAATAAGAATCATGTTCGTACCATCCACCACACACTCAATCCCCTGAGGGGCCCACCAAGCGCGGAACTCGGCTAGGGTGCCCGCGGAAACCGCGTGCTCCCTCTCTAAACGCACCCGCGCACGCACGTAAATGCGGAAGACGGGCAGGCAGGCCAACCTGCCGGTACCCTCGGCCACCTGCCGCTGCGTCCCGTGGATGGCCAGCTTGGCCAGGCCCAGCAGGAGACCCACCAGGAGATCCCCCGCACGCCCCTCCCCGCGCCACACCGGGTGCCCGTAGACCAACAGCGCCGGGCTGAAGTGTAACCAGAACTTCAGCAACAGCCCCCGCAGATACTCGAAGAGGGGCTGCAACCTCTTGCACTCCGCGTAGGTGTGGTACACCGTCTCCTCCCGGCCGCAGAAGTGACAGGTGGTCGGGGTGTCGGTGAACCGGCTCAAGAATCGGTTGCACAGCACGGCCCGGTGCAACACCCTCCACCCCAGGTCCCCGATGTACAGCGGGAGGACGCCCGCGTAGAGAGACCCCCACCGGGGACCGCCCTCGCCGCCCGCCGGCAAGACGGACCGCCACAGCGTGTCCAGCCGGCAGACCAGGGCGAGGAAGTGAAAGGTGTGCAGGAGCAGCCCGTACAAGAACCGCCTCGGCGCCTCGGGGAACGGCACCATCGGCGTGTCCGCCAGGCGGCTCAGGTTGTGCCGAGCCGCCTCCCGCGAGAGACGCCGGGCCCTGGGCCCAACCAGCAACTCCGGCGAGGCCGGCGCCGGTGCGTCCGGGACCTGCCCGGTGCCCGCCGCAACCAGAGGGGGAGCGGCCGTGCGCTTGCCGCACGACACCACACCCCACACCCGCATCAGGTCCCAATAGAACCCCGGCAGTTCTCGCAGGGCAGCTCAGCCGCTGCCCGCCGCCGGGAGACGCGCCCCCTCCCGGAGGCAGCATCCCCGGCGGAGGAAGTAGGTGGCCAGCGCGTGCCACCGCGGGGGGTGCTCCGTGTACAGGTACCTCTGCAGCGCCCGGAGGCGGAGGACCGCCAGCTGGGTGCGCACGCACACCAGCGACTGACCCCCCCCTCCGCCGACGGCAGACTCAGGACCGCCGCAGAGACCCGGTGCCTCCGGCCGCCCCAGAAGAAGTCCGTCAACCTCCTCTGGGTGGTGGCGACGAAGACGTTGGGCAGCACCAGCATGGCCAGCCGGTACCACAGCATGGAGGCCACCAGCTGGTTGATGACCAGCGCCCTGCCCCAGTATGAGATCGCCCGGAGCAGACCCGACCAGCACCCCGGCCGGGCGGAGACCTTCGCCCCCAACTCCTGCCAGTTCACTGGCCAGGACCCCTCGGCCGGGGATAGGGAGACCCCCAGGTAGAGGAGGTGCGAGGTGCTCCACTCAAAGGGCCACAACTCCTCTGGCCCAGTTCCTCCGACACCCACTCTATCTGCCCATTACCCACACACTCCTCCCACTGGGATCCCTCCCTCACTGTTCCCATCTTCCCACCTCCATTATTTAGTTCGATGCTCCACCTTCCTCTCCTATCAGATTCCATCCTCTTCCAGCAGGCACGGTAGTGCAGCGGTGAGCATAACGCTATTACAGCGCCAGCGACCCAGGTTCAATTCCAGCTGCTGTCTGTAAGGAGTTTGTACGTTCTCCCCGTGTCTGCGTGGGTTTCCTCCGGGTGCTCCGGTTTCCTCCCACATTCCATAGATGTACGGTTTAGGAAGTTGTGGGCATGCTATGTTGACGCCGGAAACACAGCGACACTTGCGGGCTGCCCCCAGAACACTCTACGCAAAAGGTGCATTTCACTGTGTGTTTTGATGTACATGTGACTAATAAAGAAATCTTATCTTACCTTTGTTGCCTCCACCCATCACCTCCCAGCTTCTGTCGCTATACCCATTTATCCTTCCTCTATCTGCCAATCACCCCTCCTCACCTGGATCCACATCGCTTGGCAGGTCTTGACCAACCCCTTCCCTCCAGCTCTTTATACTAGCTATCTCCCCTCTACTCTTTCAGTGCAGATGAAGGGTCTCTACCTGAAATGTTGAATCCATTTCCCTCCTCAGATGCTGCCTGACCCGCTGAGTTCCTCCAGCAGTTCGTTTTTTGCTCCAGATTCCAACAATTGCAGTCCCTTGAGTCTCCACTCAAGAGCTGTATCATTACCTTGTACTGGGCACAGCTCCTGAGTATTTGATCTTCTGGTGGGGGAGGTGTCTTCACACAGATCAGCTTGTAACGTTGCAGGCCTTTCTACCGTTCCATAGACAACGTTAAAGAGGCAACAGATCATGGAGAAAATGAACTCAAACTGAGTAAGGAATGGGTAGTCTAAAATTGTTTTCGTTGGAAAAGAAGGCTGAGGTAAGACCTAGATAAGACAAGAGAAGATTTCTTCATTAGTCACATATACATCGAAACACACAGTGAAATGCATCTTTTGCGTAGAGTGTTCTGAGGGCAGCCCGCAAGTGTCGCCACACTTCCGGCACCAACATAACATGCCCACAACTTCCTAACCCGTACGTCTTTGGAATGTGGGAGGAAACCCACGCAGACATGGGAAGAACGTACAAACACCTTACAGACAGTGTCCGTAATAGGGTTACAGCTGGCGCTGTAGTAATGTTGTGTTAACCGCTACACTACTGTGCCTGCCCTACTTAATCGAAGTGTATAAAATTCTGAAAAATGTTGAAAATTCCAAAGGTGGCATTAAAATGGAAAGAGTGCAGAGATTTACAAGGCGGTTGCCGGGACTTGAGGGACCGAGTTATGGAGAGAGGTTAGACAGGTTGGGATATTTTTCATTGGAGCGTAGGAGAATGAGGGGTGATTTTATAAGGTGTATAAAATCATGAGGAGCATAGATAGAGTCATTGCGCACACCCTTTTCCCCAAGGTTGGAGAATCAAGAACTAGAGGAACACACAAAGGAGCTGGAGGAAATCAGCAGGTCAGGCAGCATCTATGAGCACCCATTGAGTTCCTTCCGCTCCTTTATGTGTGGCTCCAGATTTCCAGCTTCTGCAATCGCTTGTGTCTCCAAGAACTAGAGGGCATAGGTTTAAGGTGAGAAGGGAGAGATTTAATAGGAACCTGAGGGTCAACTTTTTCACCCAGAGGGCGGTCAGTATACGGAATGAGCTGCCAGAGGAAGTGGTTGAGGCAGGTACATTAACAACATTTAAAAGGTACTTAGACAGGTACATGAATAGGAGAGGTTCAGAGGGATATGGCCATTGGTACTGGTATTGATTTATTATTGTCACTTGTACCGAGGTACAGTGAAAAACTTGTCTTACAAACCGATCATACAGGTCAATTCATTACACAATGCAGTTACATTGAGTTAGTACAAAATCCATTGATGTAGTACAGGTAAAAACAGTAACAGTACAGAGTAAAGTGTCACGGTTACAGAGAAAGTGCAGTGCAATAAGGTGCAAGGTCACAACAAGGTAGATCGTGAGGTCAGAGTCCATCTCATTGTATAAAGGAACCATTCAATAGTCTTATCACATTGGGGTAGAAGCTGACCTTAAGTCTGGTGGTACATGCCTTCAGGCTCCTGTATCTTCTACCCGATGGAAGAGGAGAGAAGAGAGAATGGCCTGGGTGGGTGGGGTATTTGATTATGCTGGCTGCTTCACCAAGACAACGAGAGGTAAAGACAAAGAGTCCAAGGAAGGGAGGCTGGTGTCCATGATGCGCTGGGCTATGTCCACAACTCTCTGCAGTTTCTTGCGGTCCTGGGCAGAGCAGTTGCCGTACCAAGCCATGATACATCCAGAGAGGATGTTTTCATTGGTGCATCTGTAAAAGTTGGTGAGAGTCAAAGGGGACAAACCGAGTCTCTTTAGTCTCCTGAGGAAGTAGAGGCACTGGTGAGCTTTCTTGGCTGTGACTTCTACGTGATTTGACCAGGACAGACTGTTGGTGATGTTCACTCCCAGGAACTTGAAGCTCTCAACCCTCTCGACCTCAGCACCATTGATGTAGACAGGGGTATGTACACTGCCCCCTTTCCTGAAGTCAATGACCAGCTCTTTTGTTTTGTTGACATTGAAGGAAAGGTTGTTGTCATGACATTTGCCAAATGTCAGCAAAGGGGACGATCTTAGATGAGAACCTTGGTCGGCATGGACCAGACGGACCGAAGGCCCTGTTTCCTTGTTGTATGACTCTATGACTCTATGACTATGAAAGGCCTTGATAGAGTAAATGGTGTTCCCTCAGCAGAGAGTATATTTGTAGCAATCAATGCAAGCATCAGAGGCAAGATGAGGAAAACAAGTCTCACCCAGAGGCTGATGGGGGTCCAGAACCTCTTGCTTGGGAGAGTGTGGAGGCTGACACAACCACTTGGAGGTGTACTTGGAAAGGACATGATCTTCAAGCTTCGGAATTGTGCCGGTAGGATTGGGCTGGGGAGCGCTTTCTTGCACATACACAATGGGCTCAATCGCCTCCTGCAGAGTAAATTTTCTACAGTTCTTTGAATGATCTCATCCTTTTGGTGTCTTGAAGTTTTCGTAGGTTAAGTTGATAAATCCCAAGAGACTTCTCAGTGCATCCCAAGCCAAGATTGGGGGAATAACCTACAGAGAAAAAAATACCAGCACCTCAGAAAGTTTACCTCTCTGCTGAAATGGCTGTACAGAGACTATGTTTGCTGTACTACATGAGAACGTAGAACAGTACAACACAGGATCAGGCCCTTTGGCCTATGATGTCTGTGCCGAACATGATGCCACTTTAAACTGTACATCTTCCTACATGTGGTCTATATCCCTCCATTCCCTGTCTGTTCATGAGTCTAAGTGCATCTTAAATGTTGCTATCGTATCTGCTTCCACCACCTCCCTTGGTCGTACATTCCAGGCATCCACCACTCTGTGTAAAAAACTTGCCACATAAATCTCCTGTAGGTTTTCCTCCTCTCACCTTAAGATATAAGATATTTATTTATTAGTCACATATACATCGAAACACACAGTGAAATGCGTCTTTGTGCATTACTGAGAATGTGCCGGGAGCAACCCGCAAGTGTCGCCACTCTTCTGGCGCTAACATAGCACGCCCACAACTTCCTAACCTGTACGTCTTTGGAATGTGGGAGGAAACTGGAGCATCCAGAGGAAACCCACGTAGACGCAGGGAGAACGTACAAACTCAATACAGGCAATCAACATACAGGTCTCTGTACCCTATACATTGGGTATAGACCTATGATCTGTATGGCAATAGAGACCCATGTATAGACCTCACTACAGGTGCTGTTATAACGTTACGCTAACCATTATGCTAACTGCTACACTACCGTGGCGCCTGAAACTGTGCTGTCTAGCATTTGACATTTCCACCTTGAGAAATAGAAGCTGAGTATCTACTCTACCTATTCCTTTCATATATCTATCAGGTCTCTCTTCAGTCTCTGATGCTCCAGAGAAAACAATCCAGGTCTGTCCAACCTTCCATTATAGGTAATACTCTCTTAAACCAGGCAACATCCTGGTGAACCTCTTCTGCTCCTTTCCAAAGCCTCTACATCCTTCCTATAATGGGGCAACAGGGTGCTGGTATGCTTATCAGCAATGGATGCAGATTGATTGCTTGAACGTTGCTGTAGCTTCTCAAGCTTCAGCCGACCTCAACCCACAAAAAATTCCCTTGCATGCTTCTACAGACCTGGTCAAACAGAAATCTAAGCATCATCTGAATTGCTCATTACATTACTTCCTGCACATTGTCTCAGGATGAATTGAGAAATCTTGAGATATTTCTCTCAGAAAGGTCAGCACTGCACCAAAAGGAAGGGTCGCTGTATAAAGTTTCCTTTTCTCTGTGGCCAGCTGCTTCTTAAACTGCACATGGTCTGGACTCAGCAATCTCCTCTGGAATCCCCGCTTTAAAACATACAGAAGTAGGACTTGAGCTGGCCATAAAATCCCTTGAACCTGGATTACCATTCTGACCTTGGCCTCAACCCAAGATTTCCCCTCTTCCTGTAAATCTGTGGTCTAAGCATCATCCTGTTTAGCACTGAATAAATTCAGTGTCTCATCCTCCACAGCTATGGTAAGAAAATTCTAAAAGCTTATGGCCTTCAAAGAGAATAAATTCCTCCTCATCTTCATCTCTTGTTCTGAAACCATGGTCCCTTGGTTCTAGATACTCCCATGAAGGAGAGCTCTGCTTAGTAGCAGGCAATCAAACCCCTCAGAATCTCAACAAAAACACTCCTCATTCTTTTAAAACCTATGTCTTTTGGTCAAACCTGCTTCCTTTAATATGAAAGAAGGAACCGACAAGTATTGTTTAGTATTTATTTTATTGGTTTATTGATTTAAATCTTAATGAATGCAGAAATACTTAAAAGAAGGTATTCTGTTAAAGTCTAAATTCGTTGGAATTTTTTTAAAGTTTTGATGTATGAAAAATCCAGAGTGGGAAGATTGAACAATACATTTTCTGGGGAATATTAACTGAGAGTGGTTGAAAAAAAGAAGAAATTTTAGCAAAAAAAACCTAAAATTCCTCAATTATTACACTTGTATGTGCACATTCAGATTTGGAGTAATTTGTGGATTTAACCTCAGGATTAAATGGAAAAAGGAAAAAGAGATCTCATACCTGGGTATGTTCCCGGAGCTTGAGACAAGACTGTTGATGGAGATTCACAAGTTCAAATCCCTCCATGCAACTGTAGAATTAAATTCAGCTAATTAAAGAGAGGTGTAGTCATGCAGCTCATAGAGTTGCAGCCTCCCAGCACCAGCGACCCGGTTCAATCCTGACCTTGGGTACTCCCTGTGTGGAGTTTGCCCATGGGTTTCCTCTGGGTGCTCCGGTTTCCTCCCGCATGCCCAAGATGTGAGGGTTGCCACTGTAAATTTCTCACTAGTGTGTAGATGAGTGGTAGGATCGGGGAAAGTTGATGACAATATGGGGAGAATAAAAAGGGGATTAATATAGGGTTAGTGTAAATGGGTGGTTGATGATCAGTGCAGGCTCTGTGTTGTATCCCTATTTAAGTTACCCTGGAACTCAAAAGCTAATATCGGTAATAATCTTAATGAGGTTATTGTAAAAACCCAAATGTCTCACTTATATCCTTCAGTGAGGGAAATCTCTTATCCTTGGACAATTGACATTTCGGGTTCATCTGGACTGGAAAGAAAGAGGGAGGTAGCCAGTATAAAAAGGTGGAGGGAAGGAGTGGAGCAAGAACTGGCAGGTGATCGGTAGATTTATCGTGGCTCTCTCCCTTCTTTCTTTCCAGTCCTGATGGAAGATCTCGACCCAAAACGTCGACTGTCCAATTTCCTCCACAGATGCTGCCTGCCCCATTGTGTTCCTCCAGCGTTTTGTGTGTTGCTCCATATTCCAGCATCTGCAGTCTCTTGTGTCTCCAATCTCTTGTCCTTTCTTGGCTGGGCTGTTCTATGACTCTCGACCCACAAAGGAATCAAGTCTAAACAAGCAGACAATCCAGTTCATGAGGCAGTGAGGATTGGCCTCGTTAATAACTTCCACATCTGATAAGCTAATGAAATAAAGGTCTTCTAGTTCATAAAGGAGAGAGTGGAAAATCAAGGATAAAACTGGTATCAAAGAGTTTTCAAAATGATATAGAATGGAATATGTTTGCAGAGAGGAAGAAAGGTTGCTTTACGTCTGTTTTAAATCAGAATCAAGTTTATTATCACTGACTTAGATGACGTGAAATTTGTTGTTTTGCAGCAGCAGTACAGTGCAAAGACATAAAATTACTATAAATTACAAAATAAATAAATAGTGCAAAAAAAAGACTTCCTTTCTCAATCTGGCTGGTATAGGAGGGAAGGAGGTGGTGGATTCATCGAGTCATACAGCGTGGGAAAAGGCCCTTCAGCCCAGCATGTCCATGCCGACCATCTACGCTAATCCCACTTGCCACCACTTGGCTGGTATCCTGCCATACCTTGGTGATCATCTGGATACTTCATAATATTGTGAGAGTCGTTGTCTTAACAGCATTGATGTATAGAGGAATCGTGGGGTCCAAGTCCAAACCTCCCTGAAAGTGGCCACACAAGTAGATAAGATTTTTTAAGATCTTTATTAGTCACATGTACATTGAAACACACAGTGAAATGCATTTTTTGTGCAGAGTGTTCTGCGGGAAAGTATCGCAAGTGTCGCCACGCTTCCGGCGCCAACATAGCATGCCCACAACTTCCTAACCCGTACGTCTTTGGAATGTGGGAGGAAACCGGAGAACCCGGAGGAAACCCACGCAGACGCAGGGAGAACGTAAAAACTCCTTACAGACAGCGGCCGGAATCGAACCCGGGTGGTAAAGAGGTGCATGGCTCAAGCAGTCATGTTGCACTTGAATAAAACTTTAGTTAGGCCGCACTTGCAGCATTGCGTTCAGTTCTGTTTGCACCATTACAAGAGATGGTGCAGAAGAGGTTCACCGGGGTGATGCCAAGGTATTAACTATAAGGAGAGGTTGGACAAACTTGGGTTGTTTTCTCTGAAGTGTTGGAGACTGAGGAGAGACCTGATAAAATTATGAGAGGCAAAGACAGTGTAGAAGTGTCGAACACTAGAGGGTATAGGTTTAAGGTGAGGGGGGAAACTTCAAAGGGGATGTGCAGGGTGAGTTTTTTTACACAGAAGGTGATGGATGCTTGGAACACGCTGCCAGGGGTGGTGGTGGAAGCAGGTACGATTGTGGCATTCAAGAGGCTTTAAGACAGACACATGAACATGTAGGGAATGGAGGGATATGGACCATGTGCAGGCAGAAAGGATTAGTTTAATTTGACATCATGTTCGGCACAGACATTATGGGCCAAAGGGCCTGTTCTGGTGCTGTACTGTTCTATGTTCTTACCCTTTAAGCCCTGGAAGTCGGAATTCTTTTAATCTGCAACTGATTTAACACCTGTAGCCTGCTCCATAATATTCCCAATCTTCTTCTCCTACATACCTGAGAACTACATGGATTTGACTGATATCTCTGGTGATTCCTGAAAACTCCTAGTGTTCTGGGGACTTTGGAGTGAAGTCTGGGTCCAAAGAGATGCCAGAAGGTTTGTAGAGTTTATAAAATCATAAGGGGCATAGATAAGGTGAATAGCTACAATCCTTTCCCCAGAATAGGGGAGTCCAAAGCTAGATGGCATAGGTTTAAAGTGAGAGGGGAAAGATTTAAAAGGGACTTAAGGCTGGTGGGTATATGGAATGAGCTGCCAGAGGAACTGGTAGAGGTTGGTACAATTTGGACAGGTACATGGATAGGAAAGATTTAGAGGGTTATGGGCACAATTTCAGTTAGGCAAATTGGTCAGCATGGACGAATTGGGCCGAATGGCCTGTTTCTGTGCTGTATAACTCTATGACTCTCCGTATTTTCTTAGTATTTCCTGTCCGACAATTCTGGATGAGCCTGGCAGTGCGTTGCTACGACATGGAGGGGTGTGGCTCAAAAAACAATGGGCTCAGCTTGTTGCTGTTAATTTTAGTTTGTCTTCCTGTAATTGGATGCAGCATACCCAGCCAAACTTCACCCCAACCCCTGATGCTAATGCCACTGAGAGAGAGAGAGGCTTACTAATAACAAGCTGGTGTTCCATTAGGAGCAAGATTCTGTTCCACAACACATGAGTGGAGGATAATGTGGAGAATAAGGTAAGGTCAGTAACATTGGATGGAGGAACAGAAACCAGTGGCATTCTGTGTCCTCTATTGTTCGTAATAAATATTAATGATTCAGAAGAGACTGTAGGTGGCATGATTAGTAAATTTGCATATGACTCCAAAATCAGTGTTGTGGTGGGCAGCGAAGAAGGTTGTCTTACCATAGAACATAGAACAGTACGGCACAGAACAGGCCCTTCGGCCCACAATGTTGTGCCAACATAGCCAATCCCTCCTACCTACAGAATGCCCACATCCCTCTATTTTCCTCTCATTCATGTGCCCATCCAAAGCCCCCAATGAATTTGCCTCCACCACCCTATCAGGCAACGCATTCCAGGCATTCACCACTCTCTCAGCAAAAAACGAACCCCTCACGTCTGTTCTGAACCTACCCCCTCTTACCTTAAATGCATGACCTCTGGTATTGGATCACTCAATAATGGGAAAAAGATATTGCTTGTCCACCCTATCTATGCCCCTCATCATTTTATACACTTCCAACAGATCACCCCTCAGCCTCCGCCGCTCTAGAGAAAAGAGCCCAAGTTTGTCCTGCCTCTCCTGATAGCACATGCCCTCTAATCCAGGCAGCATCCCAGTAAACCTCCACTGCACCCTCTCTAAAGCTTCTCTAAAGTCTTCTGGGAAGGTTGTCTTCAGATCAACTGGGAAAGTGTACAAGGGATTGGCTGATGGAATTTAACTCAGACGAGTGCAAAGTGATGCATTTTGGCAAGTTAAACCAGGGCAGGACAAGCGCAGTGACTGGCAGGGCCCTGGGGAGTGTTGTGGAACAACAAGAACTTGGGGTACAAGTGCATAGTTCCCTGAAAGTGGCAACGCAGCGTGGTTAAGTAGGTGTATGGTATGCTTGCCTTCATCGGCTGAGGCATTGAACATAGAAATTAAGATGTCATGTCACAGTTGTACGAGTTGTTGGTTAAGCAGCACTTGGAGTATTGTGTGCAGTTCTGGTCACCACACAATAGAAATGTTGTGATTAAGCTATAGAAAGAGTGCATAAAAGATTCACAGGAATGTTGCCTGGATTGGAGGGCTTGAGTTACAAGTAGAGACTGGATATGCTGGAACTGTTGCCCCTGGAGCAATGAAGACTGAGATCCGGGTTCAATCCTGACCTCGGGCGTTGTCTGTGTGGATGTTCTCCCTGTGACCGCATGGGTTTCCTCCCATATCCCAAAGACATGTGGGTTGGTAGATTAATTGGCCACTGTAAATTGTCATTAGTGCTTCAGTGAGGGGTAGAATCTGGGGGGTGTTGATGGCAATGCGTTGAGAATAAAAATGTAATGAATGTAGGGTTGATGTAAATGTGAGAGGGCGGCACGGTAGCGTAGCGGTTAGCGGAACGTTATTACAGCGGCAGCGATCGGGATTCAATTCCCGCCACTGTCTGTAAGGAGTTTGTATGTTCTCCCTGTGTCTGCGTGGGTTTCCTCCGGGTGGTCCGGTTTCCTCTCACATTTCAAAGACATACGGGGGTTAGTAGGTTACCATGGGTGTAATTGGGTGGCGCGGACTCGTTGGGCCGGAAGGGCCTGTTACTGTGCTGTATAAATAAAGTTTTTTCAGGTCGGTTGATGGTCAGGGTCTGAGGAAGAATTTTTTCATCCAGAGAGTGACTGGAATCTGGAACACACTGCCTAAGTGGGTGATAGAGACAAGTACTCTCACAATGTTTAAGGACCATCTAGATGAGCACTTGCATTGCCAAGGCACAGTAGGTTACAGATTAAAGGCTGGTAAACGGGACTTGTATAGATGGGTTATCGATAGTCATTGTGGATATAATGGGCCGAAAGGTCTGTTACTTTGCTGTATTGCTTTATATATGGAACCAGCTGCCAGAGGAAGTGGCTGATACACTAGATACATATAAGAAGTCTATGGACAGGTGTATGGATGACAAGAGTTTAGAGGGATATGTGCCAAGTACTGGGAAATGGGATTAGCTTGAATATACATCTTGGTCAGCATGGACACGTATGGGCTGAAGAGCCTTTTTCTGTGCTGTACAACTCTATGCCTCTATGACTGAGTACTCCCATAGTACTTGATTAAAATATCAGATTAGCTTCTTCTTTGTGATAAATTCTGACACAGAACTTGAACCCATAAGCCTCTGACACAAAATTGAAAGTGGTTCTCTGAGCCACAGCTGAAGTGTCAAATGAAAGAAAATTCTCCAAGCTTAAGGTGGTCACAGATTGGAATTTTCCCACCATGAACCAGTTTTCTACAAATGATTTTAATGTGAAATTTGATTGTTGCATGTAATAAGATCAAAGGCATGTCAGCAGGTGTGTGGTGAGTTAAGCAGAAGAGGATATTGGTTAATATTTCTTCTGCTTAATGGGATGTTCCTGTGTTGCAACATTCTTGAGGATCCGAGAACAAGGGGGCAGATAGACAGAGAAGATTGAATGTCACAGCTGAGAGAGACAGAGACAGAGACAGAGACAGAGAGAGAAAGAGAGAGACAGAGAGAGAGAGAGAGAGCTGTGAGGTTATTGAGGTTTATCAGGATGCTGCCTGGATTAGAGGATATGAGCTATAAGGAGAGGTTAGACAAACTTGGGTTGTTTGCTCTGGAGCGTCGGAAGCTGTGGAGAGACCTGATAGACGTTTATAAAATGATGAGAGGCAGAGATAAGGTGGTTGGTCAGAGTGTTTTCTCCCATGGTCAAAATGTCTAATACTAGAAGGCATGCATTTAAGATGAGAAGTGGAAAAGTCAAAAGATGTGCAGGGCAGGTTTTCACACAGAGAGTAGTAGATGCCTGCAATGGGCTGCCAGGTCGGTGGTGGAAGCAGAAACAACAAGAAACTTTTAGATAGGCACATGAGAGATATGGATCATGTGCAGGCAAAGAAGATTTAGTTTAATTTGGCATCGTGTTCTGCACAGACATGGTGGGCTGAAGGACCCATTCCTTTGCTGTACTGTTTTATGTTCTGTGTTCTATGGAATGGATGTGGAAGCAACTTCACCACACAGACTGCAACAGTTCAATAAGGTGTATCATTACCAAGCCCTCGTAGCAATGAATGTGCTTCTTGACAAATTAAAACAAGATTGTATCTCAGCCAAATACAGGTTGAATAGGCAGCTCAGGGAGCAGAGAAATGCAGGGATATGGGAATGGGGCTGGGTGACGGGATGAGGAGCAAGGTGCTAACTAGGTCAGGCTAGAAGTGTTGGATTTCCTTGCTTTGTCATTTCGATCATATGGTTTGAAATGACACCTCAGGCAAGAGGATTAATTCAGTGTGAGAATTCCGGGGGAAGTTACAGCAGCAGTAAGCTCCCGTGCGATGCTTTCCAAGGAATGACCACAGACTGCACAGGAAGTGAACTGTTCTTTTCTGAGATGTGTGTGCAGTGAATGTGGTCAACACCATGTGCATTCCCCTAGATGCCTCACGAACCAATCGAACTGACAAAAAGACCACAGTAAAATGGCTACTTGTGAGATTTCCTTGAGGCCCTCTGTGGGGGTTTCAACAGTCCAGTGGCCACCAATGAGGAAATTTGCTACCTGTACCCACCTCCCCCGTCCTCTATGTAACTGCAAGCCCACCAATGTGGTTGTGCCTTAACTGTTCACTGAAATAACCTATCAAGCTATTCCATTCAAGGTGATACAAGATGGGCAATACAGTGAAACTATCCAGCATCCAAATGGATCACAGCTTGGTGTGGCAACTGCTCTGCCCAAGACCGCAAGGAATTGCAGAGCGTTGTGGACGCAGCCCCGTCTGTCACGCAACCAGCCTCCCCTCCAATGACTCCATCTACTCTAACCGCTGCCTCGGGAAGGCAGACACCACCCACCCCAGTCAATCTCTCTTCTTCCCTCTCCCATTGGGCAGAAGATACAAAAGCTTAAGAGCATGTTCAAAGACAGTTTCTATCCCACTGTTATCAGACACTTGAATGAACCTCTCATACATTGAAAGGTGCCTGATTTTGTCTTAACTAAACCTAAGACTCAACCAGTCGGATAGTGTTCCTGCGCCATCAATGCTACCCCTTCCTACATACAACACGGGCCACTGAATCCATGCCAACCATTAACCATCCATTTACACAAATCCTATTTTATTCTCTCCACATTCCTTATTAACTCCCCCTCAGATTCCACTACTCACCTATACACTAGGGCAGGCACGGTAGTGCAGCGGTCAGCGTAACGCTATTACAGCACCAGCAACCTGGGTTCAATTCTGGCCACTGTCTGTAAGGAGTTTGTACGTTCTCCCCATGTCTGTGTGGGTTTCCTCCGGGTGCTCCGGTTTCCTCCCATATTCCAAAGATGTACGGGTTAGAAAGTTGCAGACATGCTATGTTGGCGCCGGAAGCGTGGCAACACCTGCGGGCTGCACCCCAGAACACTCTAGGCAAAAGATGCATTTCACTGTGTGTTTCGATGTACGTGACTAATAAAGATATCTTATCGTATCTAAATTTATAGCAGCCAATTAACCTACCAGCCTGCATGTCTTTGGGATGTGGGAGGAAACTGGAACACCCGAAGGAAACCCACGCGGTTTCAGGGAGAACGTGCAAAAATGCAGACAGCACCTGAGGTCGGGATCGAACCAGGGCTACTGGAGCTACGAGGCAGCAGCTCTACCAACTACACCACTGTGCCATCCAGAGCTCAACTTCAACCGACAGAAAATCTTGTTGTAAGTAATTGCATAAGTACTAGCCAACTTCGAATTTGAAGGAGTGGTGAGAAGAAGGAATTAATGAGGGAGGAATTAACCTGTTAAGAAGGAATCAATTTTGTATTTTGTAATTTATGGTAATTTTATGTCTTTATACTGTGCTGTGGCCGCAAAACTACAAATTTCACGTATTTCGAGTCGGTTGACATCACGACCAAGGAAGCTCACCAGCGCCTCTACTTCCTCAGGAGGTTAAAGAAATTTGGCATATCCCCTTTGACCCTCAACAATTTTTATCAATGCACCATAGAAAACATCCTATCTGGATGCATCACGGCTTGGTATGGCAACTGCTCAGTCCAGGACTGGTAGAAATTGCAGAAAGTTGTGGACACAGCTCATCACATCACGGAAACCAGCCTCCTCTCCATGGACTCTGTCTACACTTCTCGCTGCCTTGGTAAAGCAGCCGGCATAATCAAAGACCCCTCCTAACCAGGACATTCTCCCCTCTCCCATCAGGCAGAAGATACAAAAGCCCGAAAGCACGTACCACCAGGCTACAGGACAGCTTCTATACTGCTGTTATAAGAATAGTATGATAAAGTGGACTTTTGACCTCACAATCTACCTCGTTATGGCCTTGTTGTCTACCTGCCCTGCACTTTCTCTGTATCTGTAACACTTTATTAATCAGAATCAGAATCAGGTTTATTATCACTGACATATGTCATGAAATTTGTTGTTTTGCAGCAGCAGTACAGTGCAAGACATAAAAATTACTATAAGTTACTGAAAATGAAATAAATAAAATAGTGCAAAAGAGGAATGACAAGGTAGTGTTCGTGGGTTCATGGACTGTTCAGAAATCTGATGGTGGAGGGGAAGAAGCTGTACTTAAAACATTGAGTGTGGGTCTCAAGGCTCCTGTACCTCCTCCCTGACGGTAGTAATGAGAAGAGGGCATGTCCCGGATGGTGAGGGTCCTTAATGCATTCTGTTATTGTTTTACCCTTGTACTACCTCAATGCACTGTGTAATGAATTAACCTGTATGAACGGTATGCAAGACAAGTTTTTCACTGTACCTAGGTACAAGTGACAATAGTAAACCAATTTACCAATTTACCAGTGATAATAAATCTGATTCTGATTCTGATCCCTGCAGTACACCATGAGTCACAGACTCCCAATCGGAAAAGCATCCTTCCGTCGCCACCTTCCTGTCACCAAGCCAATTTTGGACCAAAGTAGCCAGGTCACCTTGGATCCCATGTGCCTTAACCTTCTAGACCTACCTACCATGTTAAATGTAGTAAATAAAGTCCGTATGGACAATATCTATCTACCACCTTGCCTTCAACAGTTTTCTTGGTTACCTCCTCAAAAAACTCAATCAAATTAGTGAGGCAGGACTCCCCCCACACGAAGCCATGCTGATTGTCCCTGATCAGCCCTTGCTTTTCCAAGTGCACATAATTCCCATCCCTCAGGATTTCCTCCATTAATTTCCCTACTGCAAGCAGAAGGCTCAGCAGCCTGCAGTAACCTGGCTGATCTTGCCTGCCCTTAAATTGATGGAAATGTGAGAAGAATAGGTTACAGAGGGATTGGGACTGCTCTGTGAACCAGCATGGATTTCATGGGCTGAAAGGTAAGGAAATATGGAATATGGAAGAAAGTTGAATATTCCAGTTAAAACTATGCTGAGCTGTAATAGTCAAGAGAGGGTTAAGAGAAACCTCACTCACACCACTTCCTTGGCAACTTAAAATTATTTTTATCTCTTCAACCCGGACCTGTTTCTCTTTCATTAGATACTGCCTGACCTGCTGAGTGTTTCAATCATTTATGTTTTTGTTTCAGCTTTGCAGTTTTGTTTTGATTTTCAAATATGCATGTTGTTGGTTTAAAATCTTCAGAAAGGAAGACTCACTGCACTTGACTGGTGTAGAAAATTTTGAGGGAAGCTGAATTCTCCAGAACCAGGGTGGGAGGTGACGAGCGTGAACGGTGGTGAGCACAAGAAGGAGGTTAGTCACTGGAGAGAGTGACATTGCTTGAAGGCTTCTCCGTGGATTGTCACCTTGTCGTGGTGGAGAAGCTTGTGTGGTCCTGAGATCCCAAGAGCGATGCCGTCTGGAGCTATGCTCCTGGTAGGGTCACCCATGGCGGTAAGGTCGATGGTGAGGTCCCTGACAAAGAACAATCCAACCAAGACTTCAACAGTGGAACAGGCGGACGAAGTTACTTCGAAATCAACGGCTGTAAAGACGGATGAAGGCTACAACAAATCCATCAGCTCCAATTGTCGTGGTTTCCATGCCATTGGAATCAGTTGGTTGATTTGTGAAGTACCATGTGCTTTTTGTAGTGCAACATCAAGTACACGTTAAACAAGTACATGCACAGGCGTCTTTACTGTGTGGGCTACTTCGATCAACGGAACGAAGACCATCATCCTCGATCTCGAGGGATAGCCACAACGATTGCTTGAAGGACATCTCAAGAGTGGACAGGAGGGTGTGCATGGAGGAGGCGGAGGATTTTGGGGGAGGTATCTCCCACATCCAAAGGCGTTGTCAGTGCCTTGCACCATCTTGGAAGGTCCCAACACAGTCGATGACAATGAACAGTGCAATCACTTTTGTAATGGACACTCAGCGGGTCGAGCAGCATCCGGGGAAGGAGTGGAATTGTCAACGTTTCGGGTCGAAACCCTGCATCAGGACTGAGAGTGGAGAGGGAAAAATAACCAGTATAAGCAGGGGAAGAGGAGTGGTGAGACAGGAGTCCTGAAGTGATTGGTGGACTGAGGAGGGGTGAGGGATGACGGACAAATGGGGCCAGGTTGGGGAGAGGAAGGGTAGACTTGGGAGACAGGGATGGCATCCTTGCAAGGCATAGGATAGGAAGAGGTGTAATCTAGGTAGAGCAAGAGTAGGCTATTCAATATGATCATCCAAATTCACTGCCCTTTTCCTGGTTCCTCCTCATATCCCTTGATCCTTCTGGTCCTTATGTAGAAGACAATGAGAAGGAAGCTCTGGTGAACAAAGGGTTACTCTCTCTCTCTACTGGTAAACAATTTGAGCCACCTGCTTGTGTAAGGAGTTGCTGAACTTGGCTGATAAGAAGTTGCTGAGCTTCAAGGCCACAAGAACAGGGTTGTTTCAGACTAACTGTGAAAGATGTGTTAACCTGTCTGGCTGCAAACAGCAGCCTCGGCTTGACCAATGGTAGCATGAGCTGGTCAAGCATACCCAAATATGGGTATGCCTCTGCAGTATGTGGACACCCACTGGAGAACAATGTATTTAAGTTTGTTAGCACCCTGTATTCCTTGAGTCTGGCCACATGCAGGGAAGAGCAGCACTGACTGTTTGCTCCTCCATGTACCCCTACTCCCGCTAGCGTTAAACAATAAAGCACTTTTTGCACGCTCCTTGGTTCTGCTGTTGTTTGCTTTATTACAGCACGGGTCGACTTTCACAGACAAATATTCAACTCTACCTTGAATATACTTAATGATTTGGCTTCTTCTTCTTGCTTGTGGTAGAGAATTCCACAGGTTCACTGCTCTGGGAGAAGAAGTTTCTCCTCATTCAGTCTCAAATGTAGGGAACGCAATGACTATTCTGTACACAGTAAGTTTCCATAAACTGCAACATGATAACTGAGCATGTTGTGTTCAGAGGCTCTTCAGGGCCAGAAAAGGGAATGAAACGAGTGGGGTGTGGGGAGGGGAGTGTGAAGATTGCAATCTGGACACTCCCCTCCCCCCACCTTTCTCCATCTACCTCCCCAAATATAATTTTTCTTTTGTTTTACTCCCCCCCTCTCTTTCTGCCTCCATCTATCATGGATTCCAATCAACTGGCCTTTAAAAGACTCCCACATGCCAGATATTGATTTGCCCTCAAGCAGCCTCTACTTCACCCAGTTCCTGCCCAATACCGTTTTAGAAACATAGAAACATAGAAAAACTACAGCACAATTCAGGCCCTTCGGCCCACAAAGCTGTGCCGAACATATCCCTACCCTAGGAATCACTAGGCTTACCCATAGCCCTCTTATTTTTCGCAGCTCCATGTACCTATCGAACAGTCTCTTAAAAGACCCTATCGTATCCGCCTCCACCACCGTTACCGGCAGCCCATTCCACACACTCACCACTCTCTGAGTAAAAAACTTACCCCTGACATCTCCCCTATATCTACACCCCAGCACCTTAAACCTATGTCCTCTTGTGGCCACCATTTCAGCCCTGGGGAAAAGCCTCTGATTATCTACCCGATCAATACCTCTCATCATCTTATATACCTCTATCAGGTCTCCCCTCATCCTCCGTCGCTCCAAGGAGAAAAGGCTGAGTTCCCTCAACCTGCTTTCATAAGGCATGCTCCGCAATCCAGGCAGCATCCTAGTAAATCTCCTCTGCACCCTTTCTATGGCTTCCACATCCTTCCTGTAGTGAGGCAACCAGAACTGAGCACAATACTCCAAGTGGGGTCTGACCAGGGACCTATATAGCTGCAACAATACCTCTCGGCTCCTAAATTCAATTCCCCGATTGATGAAGGACAATACACCATATGCCTTCTTCACCACTTCCCCCAATCTAGCACTTTCACCTGAGGACCAGTCTTATCCTATCCACTGCAGAATATGATCACTATTCCCAAAATGCTCCCCCACTGGCCAGGCTCATTCCCCAATACATCTCGTACCCCACCATCCCACATGGTCAGAGGCATGTTGGCTTTGTCAATTAATAATTGGGATATTTGAGTTAGCCCTCACAACACGGGAGTACAACCCAATGGTATGAACATAGAATTTTCTAACTTCAGGTAACGCACTCTGCCTGTTTTCCTTTCCTACTCCTATCACTCCCAACTGTTCACCTTTTCCTTCCCTTCTGCCTTGTTGCCTAGACATCACCCTTCCCCACCTGGTTCCATCTGTCCATCATTCCTCCCTTATCTGGCTCCACCTATCATCTTCCAGCCTCGATCTCTTTTACCTACCGAATATTGAAAGGCCTGGATAGAGTGGAAGTGGTGAGGATGTTTCCAGTAGTAGACGAGTCTAGGACCAGAGGGCACAACCTCAGATGTGAAGGACGTCCCTTTAGAACTGAGATGAGGAGGAATTTCTTCAGCCAGAGGGTGGTGAATCTGTGGAATACAAAGCCACAGACGGCTGTGAGGGCTAAGTCGTTGGGTATATTTAAAGCGGAGGTTGATAGGTTCTTGATTAGTAAGGGCATCAAAGGTTATGGGAGAAGGCAGGAGAATGGGGTTGAGAGGGAAAAATAAATCAGCCATGATCGAATGGTGGAGCAGACTCGATGGGCCGAATGGCCTAATTCTGCTCCTATGTCTTATGGTCTTATCTTTACCCTTACCTTCCCCTCTCTCACCCTGTTCCATCTGTCTAATTTTTCCCCCATCTGTTTCCACCCATCACCTACCAGCCTCTTTCGTACCCCTACCTCTATACTGTCTATACTCTACACTCTCAGTCCTAATTGGTATTCGTCTATTATTGTCACTTGTACCGAGGTGCAGTGAAAAACTTGTCTTGCATACCATTCGTACAGATCCATTCATTACATAGTGCATTGAGGTAGTACAGGGTAAAACAATAACAGAATACAGAGTAAAAGGTCACAGCTACAGAGGAAGTGCAGTGCAGGTAGACAATAAGGTACCATTCTTTGGTATCTCGGGACGGTCTTCTTAAAACAGGTGGGAACCTCAGATTGAAGCAGGGAGAGGTTAAAAATGTCTGCAAATACCCCCGCCAGCTGATCAACACAATATGTGAGCACACGGCCAGGGACACCATCCGGGCCAGATGCTTTCCTCGGGTTCACTGTCCAGAAGACTGATCTCATGTCCTCAATGGTGACCATGGGGTCAACTGCATTGGAGGCTGTCAGGGTGGGTACAAACCAAACCTCTTCTGTTCAAAACGTGCATAGAATGCGTTAAGCTCATTGGGAAGGGATGCACTGTTGTTGGCAATGCTGCCCGATGACATTTTGTAGCCCGTTATAGCATGTAAGCCCTGCCACAACTGACGGCTGGTCTGGTACTTGATTTTGTAATGCAGGGTTTCAACCCGAAATGTCGACCATCTCTTTGCCTCCACAGATGCTGCTTGAATCGCTGAGTTCTTCCAGCAGTTGGTTTCTCGTAACACAAAGGCTGATGATTATATGGAATGAGGTGGTAGAGGCAGACACAATTACAAACTTTAAAAGTCATTTGGACAGGGATAAGAGAGAAGTAGAGAGGTACAGGCCTAATGCGGGTAAATATGATTAGTGCAGATAGCTATCATGGTCAGAATGGATGAGTTGGGCCGAAGAGCCTGTTTCTGTGCTGTACAACCCCATGACTATGACTCTAAGATAACAGGAAAGACAGAGAACCTTTAGTGGCTCAACTTTTAAGTTAAGGCTGCTTCTAAAAGAAGGGCCCACACCATTCACAGGTGTCAAAGGCACAAAAGAATTTTGAGCAAGTAATGTCAAAACATGTTTAAGGTCAAGACAAAATATATTCAAATTTAAAGAATTGGGCTACAAGTATTCAGGGGATCCGAGTCGCAAGCAGGGTAAAACTGGTAAATTGGGAAATTGGTTTATTATTGTCACATGTATTGAGGTACAGTTAAAAACTGTGTCTTACATGCCATCCATGTAGATCATTTCATCACATCAGTGTATTGAGGTAGTACAAAGGTAAACAATAACAGAATGTAGAATAAAGTGTTACCGTTACAGAGAAAGTGCAGTGCAGGTAGGCCTAAGGTGCAAGACAATAACGAGGTAGATTGTGAGGTCGAGTCCACCTTATTGTACTAGGGGACCATTCAATAGTGTTATAACAGCGGGATAGAAGCTGTCCTTGAGCCTAGTACTGGCTTTCAGCATTTTGTATCTTCTGCCCAATGAGAGGGGGGAGAAGAGAGAATATCCTGGGTGGGTGGGGTCTTTGATTATGGTGGCTGCTTTACCGAGGCAGTGGGAAGTGTAGACAGAGTGATGTGCTGAGCTCTGTCCACAACTTTCTACAGTGTCTTGTGGTCACGGGCAAAGCAGTTGCTGTACCAAGCTGTGATGCATCTAGATAGGATGCTTTCTGTGGTGCATCGTTAAAAATTGGTGAGGGTTGATGGGAACATGCCAAATTTCTTTAGCCTCCTGAGAAAGTAAAGGCATTGGTGAGCTTTCTTGGCAGTGGCATCAACTGACTCAGATGACGTGAAATTTGTTGTTTTGTGCCAGTACAATACAAAGACATAAAATTCATGAATTACAAAATAAGTAAGTAGTGCAAAAAAAAAAGAATAACCTGGGTAGTTCATGGGTTTATGAACCGTTCAGAAATCTTGTGGCGGAGGAACAGAAGCTGTTTCTGAGAGTGGGTCTTCAGGACAGGAGGGCATAGGTTTAAGGTGAGAAGAAGGACTTAAGGGGGACTTGAAGGGCAAGTTTTTTTTACACAGAAAGTGGTTGAGGCTACAGTGAAAAACATTGTTTTGCATGCCATCCATACAGATCATTTCATCACATCAGCCAGAGGAAGTGGTTGAGGCAGGTACAATAACAACATTTAAAAGATATTTGATAAAATAAGATTTCTTTATTAGTTACATGTACATCGAAACACACAGTGAAATGCACCTTTTGCGTAGACTGTTCTGGGGGAAACCCTCAAGTGTCGCCACACTTCCAGTGCCAATTTAGCATGCCCACAACTTCCTAACCCGTACATCTTTGGAATGTGGGAGGAAACCCAAGCACTCAGAGGAAACCCACGCAAATACAGGGAGAATGTACAAACTCCTTACAGGCAGTGTTGGGAATTGAACCCGGGTCGCTGGCACTGTAATAACGTTACACTAACCACTACACTACACTACCATGCTGTGACAGGTACATGGATAGGAGAGGTTTAGAGGGATTATGGGACTAGTTCGGTTCAGCATGGATGAGTTGGGCCGCATTCAACTATCTGCCAAGCCATGATGCATCTGGATAACATGCTTTCCACCTCTGGGCTATGGGCCAAATGCAGGAAATTGGGGCTAGATGGGTGGGCACCATGGTCGGTGGGCCGAAGGGCTTGCATCTATGCTGTATTGCTCTATGACTCTATGAATACTGCATGGTTGGGAGGCACTGATCTCAGGTGGGACATTAACCCTCAACCCACTTAGCTGGGCTGTAAAAGATCCCATTTAACAGAGGCAGCTCAGTGCCAGCTGCTGATCATTCATCCAGCTGCACCATTGAAAACAAATTAAACTCACTGCATTTAATTGGTTTATTATTGTCACATGTACCGAGGTACAGTGAATAACTTTGTTTTGCATGCCATCCATACAGATCATTTCATCACGTTAGTGCATTGATGTAGTACAAGGGAAAACAATAACAGAATGCAGAATAAAGTGTTACAGTTACAGAGAAAGTGCAGTGCAGGTAGACAATAAGGTGCAAGGCCATGGTGAGGTAGATTGTATTGGTATTGGTCTATTATTGTCACTTGTACCGAGGTACAGTGAAAAACTTGTCTTGCATACTGATCGTACAGGTCAATTCATTACACAGTGCAGAGTCAAGAATCCATCTTATCGTACTAGGGAACTGTTCAATAGTTTATTAGCAGTAGGATAGAAGCTGCCCTTGAGCCTGGTGGTACACGCTTTCAGGCTTTTGTATATATTCTGCCCGATGAGAGGGGGGAGAAGAGAGAATGTTCGGGGTAGGTGAGGTCTTTGATTATGTTGGCTGCTTTACCAAGAAGTGTAGACAGTGTCCATAGAGGGGAGGCTGGTTTCTGTGATGTGCTGAGCTGTGTCCACAACTCCCTGTAATTTTTTACGGCCTCAGGCAGAGCAGTTGCCATACCAAGCCGTGATGCAGCCAGATGTAGCTTTCCATTGTATAGCAATAAAATTTAAGATAAGATAAGATATCTTTTTTAGTCACATGTACATTGAAACACACAGTGAAATGCATCTTCTTTTTGCGTAGAGTGTTCTGGGGGTAACCCGCAAGTGTCGCCACACTTCCGGCGCTAACATATCATGCCCATGACTTCCTAACCCATACGTCTTTGGAATGTGGGAGGAAACCGGAGCACCCGGAGGAAACCCACGCAGACACAGGGAGAACGTACAAACTCCTTACAGACAGTGGCCGGAATCAAAGGGGATCCACTCCAGGTCTTACAGGTCTGACCCTAACAATAACTTACCTGGTGGCTCCACTTCAGGACCGAAGAATTGCCGCTGCGTATCTCGGAAACGTGGCAAGAGGGCTGGGCTGCAGGCAAGACTGAAACAACGTGGTTACAAGACCCCCCTCCCCAGCTTACTTCTAGCTAATGTCCAGTCTATTGAAAACAAAGTTGATGAACTAAGGGCAAGACTGACCTACCAAAGAGAACTGAGGGACTGTTGTGTACTATGTCTCCCTGAAACGTGGCTTACACCTGCCTCACCTGACTCTGCTATTCAACCTGACGGCTTCTCGATTCATCAAATGGACCGTACAGAGTCCTCGGGCAAAGTTAAAGGTGGAGGGGTCTGCTTCTTAATCAATAACCTGTGGTGCTCAGATGAGATGATCCTGGCGAGCTCCTGCTCACCCAGCCTGGAATATCTAATGGTGAAGTGTCGACCATTCTATCTGCCAAGGGAGTTCGCTTCAGCTATCCTGATGGCAGTCTACATCCCACCGCAGACAGACATGAAGCCTGCACTCAATGAGCTATACTCCGTGGTCAACAATCTTGAGACAGGATACCCTGAGGCCCTCTTCATCATCGCGGGGGACTCCAATCAGGCCAACCTCAGGAGTGAGGTACCAAAATACTATCAGCACACCTCCTGCTCCACCAGGGGCACCAACACCCTTGACCACTGCTCTACAACCATCAAAGATGCCTTCCGAGCCATGCCTCATCCTCACTTTGGGAAATCAGACCACCAGGCTGTGCTCCTTCTCCCTGCACAGAAACTGAAACTGGAGGATCAGGTACAGAGAGTCGTGCAGTGCTGGTCTGAGGAAGCAGATGAGCTTCTACGTGACTGCTTTGAGACAGTGGACTGGACCATATTCAAAGATTCAGCTGCCAGCCACCACCATCACAGACTTTATCAGCAAGTGTGTGGAGCACTGTGTACCAAAGAGGACAATACGGGTGTTCCCAAACAGGAAGCCATGGATAAACTGGGAGATCCACTCCCTACTGAAGGAGAGGACTGCTGCACACAAATCTGATAATCCTGACCTGTACAAGAAAGTGAGGTATGACCTTTGTAAAGCTATAAGGGATGCCAAGAGGCAATATCAACTCAAAATAGAGTCCCTGACCAGCCACCAGTTATGGCAGGGCTTACATGCCATAGCAGGCTACAGGACGAAGTCAGGCTGCATAGCTAACAACAGCGCATCACTTCCTGATGAACTTAACGCATTCTATGCACGTTTTGAACAAAAGGGAAGTGGATTGTCACCATCCACTCTGACAGCCACCAACGCAGCTGAATTTGTGATCACAGCGGAGGACGTAAGATCAGTCTTCCGAAGAGTGAACACGAGGAAAGCACCTGGCCCAGATGGTGTCCCGGGCCGTGTGCTCAGATCTTGTGCTGATCAGCTGGCAGAAGTATTTGCGAACATATTCAACCTCTCCCCGATTCAATCTCAAGTTCCCTCCTGTTTTAAGAAGACCGCTATCATCCCGGTACCAAAGAAAAGCAAGGTAACATGCCTCAATGACTACCGACCAGTGGCTCTGACATCCACCATCATGAAGTGCTTTGAGAGGTTGGTCATGGCACACATCAACTCCAGCCTACCAGACAACCTGGACCCATTGCAATTCGCCTATCGCCGAAACAGGTCTACAGTGGATGCCATCACCCTGGCCCTACACTCAGCTCTGGAACATCTGGACAGTAAAGACACTTACATTAGACTATTGGTTATTGACTACAGCTCTGCCTTCAATACAATAATACCAAGCAAGCTTGTCACCAAACTCTGAGACCTAGGACTCAACATCTCCCTCTGTAACCGGATCCTTGACTTTCTAACAAACAGACCGCAATCAGTGAGGATATGCAGCAATTCCTCCGGCACGATTATTCTCAACACTGGTGCACCTCAAGGCTGCGTCCTCAGCCCTCTACTCTACTCCCTATACACTCATGACTGTGTGGCCATATTCTGCTCTAACTCCATCTACAAGTTTGTAGATGATACCACCGTTGTAGGCCGTATCTCAATAGAGAACTTAGTGGCATGGTGTCATGACAACAACCTTTCCCTCAATGTCAACAAAACTAAAGAGCTGGTCATTGACTTCAGGAAAGGGGGCGGTGTACATACACCTCTGTCTACATCAATGGTGCTGAGGTTGAGAGGGTTGACAGCTTCAAGTTCCTAGAGTGAACATCACTAACAACCTGTCCTGGACAAACCACATGGATGCCATGGCCAAGAAAGCTCACCAGCACCTCTACTTCCTCAGGAGGCTAAAGAAATTTAGTTTGTCCCCTTTGACTCTCACCAACATTTTCCAATGCACCATAGAAAGCATCCTATCAGGATGTATCACAGCTTGGTATGGCAACTGCTCTGCCAAAGATCGCAAGAAGCTGCAGAGAGCTGTGGACACAGCCCAACGCATTACGGACACCAGTCTCCCCTCCTTGGACTCTGTCTTTACCTCTAGTTGTCTTGGTGTAGCAGCCAGCATAATCAAAGACCCCACCCACCCAGGTCTTTCTCTCTTCTCTACTCTTCCATCACGTAGAAGATACAGGAGCCTGAGAGCACGTACCACCAGACTTAAGGACAGCTTCTACCCCACAGTGATAAGACTATTGAACAGTTCCCTTATACAATGAGATGGACTATGACCTATGACCTCATGACCTCACGATCTACCTTGCACTGCACTTTCTCTGTAGCTGTGACACTTTACTCTGTACTGTTTTTTTACCTGTACTACATCAATGCACTCTGTACTAACTTGATGTAACTGCACTGTGTAATGAATTGGCCTGTAAGATAAGTTTGTAAGACAAGTTTTTCACTGTACCTCGATACAAGTGACAATAATAAACCAATACCAATACCAAAGCTCAGTCCATCACGGAAACCAGCCTCCCCTCCATGGACTCTGTCTACACCTCACTACCTCTGTAAAGCAGCCAGTATAATGAAAGACCCCACCCACCCTGGACATTCCCTCTTCTCTCCTCTCCCATCGGACAGAAGACACAAAAGCCTGAAAGCATGTACCACCAAGCTCAAGGACAGTTTCTATCCTGCTGTTATAAGACTATAGAACGGCTCCCTCGTATGATCAGATGGACTCTTAACCTCACACTCTACCTTGTTACGATCTTGCACCTTATTGTCTAACTTCACTGTACTTTCGCTATAGCTGTGACACTTTATTCTGCATTCTGTTACTGTTTTACCTTGTACTACCTCAATGTACTGTGTAATGAATTGATTTGTACAAATGGTATGCAAGATAAGTTTTTCACATGTGACAATAATAAACCAACCAATTACAGATTGTCGAGGTATGTCCTGTCCACAAAATGCAGACAAATGCCATTTAACTATCTACTGTCCTATCAGACTACTCTTAGGCATGAGTACGCTGATGGAAGATATTTCTGAAGCCACACTTTCACCAATAATCCAGCTTAGCTTGGGTTTCTCCAGACCACTCAGCTCCCAACATCACTGCAGTCTTGGTTAAAAACACGGATAAAAGAATGAGGTGAGAGTAATGGATCTTGCCATTAAGGCAGCATGTGACCAAGTGTGGTATCATGAAGACTGTTCTTCAGTGGGTACAAGGGGCTGGGGTCATAAAGGAAAATAGCCATGGTTGTCAGAGGCCCAGCAGGAGTTCATCAGGACAATATCCTGGATGTAGCTATCTTCAGCTGCTTCATCAATGGTGGAACCAGACACGATAGTGGCATTTAGATAGCTACATGAACATCCAGGGAATGGAGGGATATGGATCATGTGCAGGCAAAAGGGCATCATGGTCAGCACATCTTGGGCCAAAGGGCCTGTTCCTGTGATGTACTGTACTCAAAGTCAAAGTTGAGTTTATTGTCATATCCACAAGTTCATGTGTGCACAAGTGCACTGAGAAACTTGCAGCAGCATCACAGGCACAGAGCATCATCTCAACAGTATTCACAAGTAAAAACAAATTAAACATAAATTATTCACAAATTTTACAAGGAAGAAAACAATTAGAACAAAAAATAACCAAAGCCCATTATAGTGCAAAGTGGTCATAGTGTTGCCTAACTGTAGTGATTAAGGTTGTGTCAGTTAGTTCAAGAGCTGAATGGCTGAAGGAAAGTAGCTGTTCTTGAACATGGTAGTATGGGACTTCAGCCTTCTGTACCTCCTGCCTGATGGTAGCTGTGAGAAGATGGCATGGCCCGGATGGTGGAGATCTTTGATGATGGATGTTGCCTTCTTGAGGCAGCGCCTCTTGTAGATACTACTGGTGGTGGGTAGGGATGTGCCCGTGACGTATTGGGCTGAGTCCACTACTCTCTGCAGCTTCTTACATTCCTGCACTTTCGAATTGCCGTTCGAGACCATGATACAACCAGTCAGGATACTTTCAACAGTACATGTGTAGAAGTTAGTTAGTGTTCGGTGATAGGCTATGTTCTATGCTCTGTGTTCTATGTTCTATGTTCTATGTAATGACCATCCCTCCATGACAAGCTCAGAGGCTGGATCTCCAATAGCAAGTGACTCCCCCACTGACTCTCCATTCCATCAAGGCCTGAGTGTCATAGTGTCAGAGTCAGATAGCACAGAAACAGGCCCTTCGGCCCAAATTGCCCATGCCAACCAAGATGCCCATCCAAGCTAGTCCCATTTGCCTGCATTTGGCCCAGAACATTCCTATCCATGTAGCTGTTTAACTCTCTTTTAAAAGTTGTTATTGTGCCTGACTCAACCACTTCCTCTAGCAGACCATTCCACATATGTACCACCCTTTATGTAAAAAAATCGCCCGTCAAGTTCCTGTTAAATCTTTCCCCCCCTCACCTTAAACCTATGCCGTCTAGTTCTTGATTCCCCAACCCCGGGAAAAAATCTGAGTGCATTCATCCTATCTATGCCCCTCATGATTTTATACACCTCTATAATATCACCTCTCAGTCTCCTAGGCTCCAAGGAATAAAACTCTAGCTGGTCCAACCTCTCCCTATAAGTGAGAAGAATGCTCTCCTCTTGGCTGGGTGAGAGTGGCAGAAACAAGGCTAAAGTAACCAGGGCAAAGACACAACTCTTCATAATATCATCAGTTAGTCACTGTCGCTGAGTTATAATCCAGAAATTCCCTACCTAACACCACTATGGCCGTCCACAACATAGGCAGCAGTGGGTCAAAAAGGTGACCACCACCACTTTCTGAAGGAAAACAAACTGACCTTGGCAATAGCATATTACGATAGCAACATTTAAGACTCAATTAGACAGACACATGAACAGGCGGGGAATGGTATGATGTGGACCATGTGCAGGCAGATGGGATTAGTTAGGTCGGCATCATGGTCGGCACAGATATCGTGGGCCGAAGGGCCTGTTCCTGTGCTGAACTGTTCTATGTTCTAGTCAAGAAAGCCCATTGGGCTTGACACAGGCATACGGGCTCCAGACTCAAGCAACTCTTGTGAATCGGACATCTCCCCACTGCATCAGCTGATGGGTGTTTTTATTGTTTGATACCATATCCATTCACTGAGGGCGGCTGGTAATTCCCTGGGGATAATGTGAGCGCTGTGATTTAGGTCTGCTTTTTTTACTTGATTGTCACAGGACCAGAAAATTCTCCTGTCAATATCGTGAATCTCCAAATAATGGACGCTCGGGACCGTGTTACGGGCTGGAATCTAAGGAGAGAAGGCAGGTGAGATAGGAAGGAAAGAGAGAGGAAAGAAACAAGGAAGGAGAGAGGGAGGGATGAAAGAAGAGGAGAGAGGGGAGGTGGAGAAGGAGGCGAGGAGAGAAGGCAGGTGAGATAGGAAGGAAAGAGAGAGGAAAGAAACAAGGAAGGAGAGAGGGAGGGATGAAAGAAGAGGAGAGAGGGGAGGTGGAGAAGGAGGCGAGGAGAGAAGGCAGGTGAGATAGGAAGGAAAGAGAGAGGAAAGAAACAAGGAAGGAGAGAGGGAGGGATGAAAGAAGAGGAGAGAGGGGAGGTGGAGAAGGAGGCGAGGAGAGAAGGCAGGTGAGATAGGAAGGAAAGAGAGAGGAAAGAAACAAGGAAGGAGAGAGGGAGGGATGAAAGAAGAGGAGAGAGGGGAGGTGGAGAAGGAGGCGAGGAGAGAAGGCAGGTGAGATAGGAAGGAAAGAGAGAGGAAAGAAACAAGGAAGGAGAGAGGGAGGGATGAAAGAAGAGGAGAGAGGGGAGGTGGAGAAGGAGGCGAGGAGAGAAGGCAGGTGAGATAGGAAGGAAAGAGAGAGGAAAGAAACAAGGAAGGAGAGAGGGAGGGATGAAAGAAGAGGAGAGAGGGGAGGTGGAGAAGGAGGCGAGGAGAGAAGGCAGGTGAGATAGGAAGGAAAGAGAGAGGAAAGAAACAAGGAAGGAGAGAGGGAGGGATGAAAGAAGAGGAGAGAGGGGAGGTGGAGAAGGAGGCGAGGAGAGAAGGCAGGTGAGATAGGAAGGAAAGAGAGAGGAAAGGGGGAGAACCTATCACCCATTTTGTCATTCATACTCTTCACCTGATTTTTGACTCCCTTTGTTCCCCTGTTTTATCTTTTTTCCTAGTTCTGCAGAAAGGCCATTAACACTGTTGCTTTCTCCACAGATACTGCCTGACCCATTGAGTATCTCCAGCATTTGCTGTTATCCATTAGCTCAGATGGTGCTAGTGGAAGGGCTGACTGATGTTGTTGGGTGTGACCCAGAACCCTGCCTTCACTTGTGGGATGGTGCCTTACCACATCCGTCTCGAGTCCAGGAGACCATTGCAAAAACCAATTAGTCAGTCCACAGTGATGAGCATTTAGAAAGTACCATTAGTTTGGAAGAAGTGAAACACTGGGAAGCTGACATGAGAAAGAGGTGGGAAAAAGACTTAAAATGTTTGTTGATAGGGAGAGGAGAGGATTATAATAGATCCGAGATGGAAAGTTTTACACATTGCATATGTTCATGTTGGAAATAAGCGAGCAATATAACTGAAGTATCAATTTGTACTTCAAAAAGTACTTAGTTTGCTGTAAAGGGAGTCCTCAAATGGTAAAACACGCTATGGTAATTTAAGTCCTTTATACTTTCTAATTAGTTCCTTGGGGTTTGCAAAACACTATTCCTCACAAAACCTCTCAATCACCTCCATCTGTTTCCTTACCAAATATACTTCAGTTTTCTTTTACATAAGGCTGTGCGCTTTGCTTAAAGGCAGTCCTGGGTGAGGGGGTGGGGAGTGGGGTGGCGAAGGTTTGACTATGAACAGTAAGATAACTGCAATATCCTGTCAGCTGTATCACGAGACGCAAAGTGAATCTGGATCCTCTTGCTCAGCACGGCTCACTGATTCACTAAGCGGTATAATTCCCAAATTGCACCACGCTAACTTTTTATAAGGTTCTGTTTAGACCAGAGATAAAAGGGAATGAAAATGACCAGTTGTTCTTCTCACAATTCATCAGCAACGTAGTAATGAATCATGTATTTTCTGAGGGAACCATGTTGTCATTTTAGTAATGTGCGAACAATTTTAGCACAGAATGCAGGCTGACTCTTGAATGCAATTCTGAGGAAACACTGCAGACACCGCGGTACCTCAGTTCCGATGAGGCATCAGAGCATTGGCCTAATTACAATAATATTCCTGCCACACAAATGTGAGGCGATGACCAAGTTGAACAAGGTTAAGTCTGACTACCTACCTTTATAGTCAACAGTAACATCCCGAGGTCCTGACTGATGAACTTCGTAGTGGTTAGTGCAACACTATTACAGCGCCAGCGACCTGTTCTCCCCATGTCTGCATGGGTTTCCTCCGGGTGCTCCAGTTTCCTCCTGCATTCCAAAGGCATACGGGTTAGGAAGTTGTGGGCGCCGGAAGCGTGGCGACACTTGCAGGCTGCCACCAGCACATTCTCGGTAACGCAAAAAGACACATTTCACTGTGTGTTTCGATGTACTAATAAATAAATATCTTGATTGGACCAGTAGGTAACCATTATGAGCACAAAAGCTAATCAGAGGTTGGGTATCCTTTGACAAGTGACTCACTGAGCTCTGACCTACATCTAAAAGCCATTCTACCTTCTTAAAGGTTTAAGTCAGGAGAGTGACTTTCTTTTTAATGTATCCATTTATGCCCAAAATGATCAGGGTAAGTTGCCTCAATAACTATCAACCAGCAACACTCACATCTACTGTGATGAAGAGCTTTTGAGAGGTTGGTCATGGCTAGAATTAACTCCCACCTGAGCAAGGACCTGGACCCACTGCAATTTGCCTACCGCCTCAACAGGCCTACAGTGGACACAATCTCACTGGCTCTCCACTTGGCTTTGGAACACCTAGACAACAGCAAAACATACGTCAGGCTGCTGTTTATAGATTACTGCTTGGCTTTCAACACCATCATCCCCTCAGTATTAATCACCAAGCTTCTTAATCTGGGCCTCTGTACCTCCCTTTGCAACTGGATCCTCGACTTCCTCTTCAGGAGACCACAGTACGGATCAGTACAGTCAGTATGGGTTGCTGCTAACATCTCCTCGCTGACAATCCACACAAGTGCACCTCAAGGATGTGTGCTTAGCCAACTGCTCTACTCTCTCTACGTTCATGACCGTGTGGCTAGGCACAGCTCAAACACCATCTATAAATTTGCAGATGACACCACTGTTGTTGGTAAAATCTCAAATGGAAATGAGGAGGCGTACAGGTGTGAGATAGATCGGCTGGTTGAGTGGTGTCCCAACAACAACCTCACACTCAACATCAGCAAGGCCAAGGAATTGATTGTGGACTTCAGGAAGAGGAAGTCAGGAGAACACCCACCAGTCCTCATTGAGGGGTCAGCGGTGGAAAGGGTGAGCAGCTTCAAGTTCCTGGGTGTCACATCTCGCAGGATCTGACCTGGGCCCAACACATTGATGCTATCACGAAGAAGGCACGCCAGCAGCTCTACTCCATTAGGAGTTTGAGGAGATTTGGTATGTCACCAAAAATTCTTGCAAGTTTCTTCAGATGTACGGTGGAGAACATTCTGATTGGTTGTATCACAGCCTGGTACGGAGGTTCCAATGCACAGGAGGCTGCAGAGGGTTGTAGACTCAGCCAGCTCCATCTCAGGCACAACTCTCCCCACCATCGAAGACATCTTCAAGAGGCGGTGCCTCAAGAAGGGCGGCATCCATCACTAAGGACCCTCACCATCCGGGACATGCCCTCTTCTCATTATTACCATTGGGGGGGAGGTACAGGAGCCTGAAGACCCACACTCAACGATTCAGAAACAGCTTCTTCCCCTCCGCCATCAGATTTCTGAACGGTCCATGAACCCATGAACACGACCTCATTATTCCTTTTTTTTAGCACCATTTATTTATTTTGTAATTTATAGTAATTTTATGTCCTTGCACTGTACTGCTGCCACAAAACAACCAATTTCACGTCATAAGACAGTGATAATAAACCTGATTCTGATTCTGATTCTGATTCTGATTCTGAATATGTGGATGTTGCTTTCATTTATTATACATCCTTAAATTAGAGGAATATGGGCCAAATGCAGGCGAAGGGGCCTAGCTTTGATGGGCATCTTGGTCAGCATGGACCAATTGGGCCGAAGGGCCTGTTTTCATGCTGTATGACTCTATGACCTAATTGCCTCTGAACTGAGGAATCAGTTACTGAAATAAAAATACTGGAAACACTCAGCAGGTTAGACAGCATCCGTGACCCATCCTAAACAGGAAGGTTTGACATTCACTCTACATCTTGTGATACAGCCATCAGGATTTTATTTTAAACAGCAGTGGACAGGCCATTCGGCACATGATGCACATGATGATCATGATGCCAGTGTGTACTAAATGCCCTCCTCCTGTGTATCATCCACATCCCTCCATTCCCTTCATATTCATGTGTCTATCTAAAAGTCTTTTAAGCTCCACCAAACTGCCCACTTCCACTACTACCCCTGGTAACCCATTCCAGGCACCTACCACCCTCTGTGTAAAAACTTGCCCCTCAGTTCGCTCTTAAACATCCCCCCTCTAACAAAAGTAAATCCTTTGGTGTTTGACATTTCCACCCTGTGGAAAAGATTCTGACTGTCTACCCTATTTATGCCTCTCTTAATTTTAAAAACCTCTATCATTTCTCCCCTCAGCCTCTGACGTTCCAGAGAGAACAACCCAAGTTTGTTCAACCTTAAACTCAAATCCTTAAACTCAAATCCTTAAACTCAAATCCTCTAATCCAGGCAGCATCCTGGTAAACCTTGTCTGCACCCTTTCCACAACCTCCACGTTCTCCCTGTAATGGAGCGACCAGAACTGCATGCAATACTCCAAGTGTGCAGTATTGCAGGTATGTCACTGTTCATAGCTGTTAGGTATGACCCAGAATCCCACCTGCACTTGTGGAGTGGTACCTTACCACATCTTGTCGAGAGATCAGGAGATCATAGCAAAAACCAATTAGTCAATCCACAGTGATGATCATCTAGAAGATGCCATTAATTTGGAAAAATTAAAATACTGTGAATGTGGCATGAGAAAGAGGTGGGAAGAATTGTTGTTGAGAAGGAAGGTGAGAGGATTATACCAGCTCCAAGCCTTGGGAAATTTTACAA